>NW_005310404.1:0-857 GCF_000412655.1 Myotis brandtii
GGTTTGGTCCAGTTGGAACAGATACTCTTGATATAGCTGAAACTCGAAGCCAGGTATCCTGATTCTAAAACCTGTGCTCCTGGCCAGCATAAGGTGGTACAGGTGTTGCAGGGAATGGGGCTGTGAAGTTGTTGTTGTATTTCTCAAATGTGTACATTTCTACCCTGATATTGAAGCTCTTGTTCTTGGGTTGGGTGCTGGATGGGCATTATAGGGACCTTTTCCTTGGGGGAAAGGAGAGATGGCCTGGTAGGCTAATGTTTATGAATTTTAAAAGTGAGGAAATGTCATCTTTCCTCCAGTCTATTTGAGATGCTGTGCAGAAAAGACCTTACAGAGAAAACCTGAGACAACTACCTTTATAAATGTCTGCTTCTAAGGCTGATCCTTGGCTGACATCTGAAAGCCTGGATTTTGGGAGGGGTCCCACCGTTCCCATGGGGCATGTGCTGAACACTTGCTTTCCTTCTGGAAGTCTGGAATTTTGGCAGATGCGAGGTAAAGTGTACCTATGTGGCTAACTCCTGGTAAAAACCCTGTGACTCCTAGGCTCAGGGCAGCTTCCCTGATAGACAACATCTCACATGTGTTGTTATGAGTTGCTGCTGGAGAATTAAATGTGTCCTGTATGACTCCACTGGGGGAGAACCTTCGGAAACTGGCACCTATTGCCTTTGGACTTTGTCCCATGTGCTTTTTTCCTTTGCTGATTTTGCTTTGTATCAACTTAATAAATCATAGCAATGAGTTAGACTATATGCTGAGTCCTGTGAGTCCTCTTAGTAAATCACCAAACGTTGGGATGGTCTTGGAGACCCTGACACAGGTGTCTAGCCCTGAACAATATAATATCCACA
>NW_005310405.1:0-857 GCF_000412655.1 Myotis brandtii
TTTTATAATCACTTTTAAGTCCCTGGATCTCTCATTTGCAAGAGATACCTATCATTAACTTTATTCAATTACTATGCCTAAAGTGACACATTTTAAACTTCTTAAAAAGCTGCATGTCAATTTGATTTTAGAAATTATATATTCTTGTCTAATAACCAGTGGTGTACTTGGAGATGCTTTAGCTTACTTTCTAATGGATTTTAAATTGGTGATGGCTCATAACCATTTTTAAGTTTTGCTGAACCCCAACTTTTCCACCCCTAAGCATAAGTGAATGATTGACATCTAAATATTTAACCATTTATGGATGTTTGCTACTTAAATGAAATGGAGATAAATCATTTTAATGAATTAAATAAACTTGTAGCACTAAAAGGTTAAATTTCTCTCTTTAAGTGAAAATGTTTGTCATCTTCTTAGGTCAAAGGACAGTGTTAATTGCTATTTACTTCAGCATTTTTATTCCAATTGTAAAATGTCTTGCTGAGCAGCTGTACATTCATAAAATAGTTAAATTTAGCAAATATTTGAATTTTTATTTTTAAATTTATGTATTAATATTTAAATTTTTAAATGAAGTGTACTTATGTCTGTTTATCTGGACAGCACTAGAATGATTGATGACTAAGATGGCAATGATAGGGAGTCTTGAAATAGCAACTAGCTTTCATTGTGTATCAGTGCTATTAAAATATTCCTTCTTCATCTTATTATTGACTTCTTCAGCAGCAGAATTTCTGTTTGGTTCTTTTTTATACTTCTCATCTGTTTGGTAAAGTACTCCTTCTGTTCATTCATTTCATTCCTGAGCTCGTTGAACTGACTTTTGAGTTTTCTTGTATCTCGCTGAGTTCCTT
>NW_005310406.1:0-857 GCF_000412655.1 Myotis brandtii
AAATTTCAGATTATTCCTTACAGTTCTTCCTTGCTTTAGTCACCTCTTTTTTCCTTATGCATTTCTGTTCCGGTATGTAGAATCCATATTATATTAAATTCGGTTGCAGCTATAACACTGTTTCCTAAAGTTTCCTTTTAGCTGATTTTGTAGATAATTTCCACTGGTAATTTCTTTCTCTGAATCCTCTGGATAATGATCTCCTTATTACATAGGGTTGTTTGTTTTCTCTTAAACACAGGTGAATTGTTTGTTTTCTCTTAAACACACCGGAATTTTATCTAGGTGCGATGTTTGACGTGGTGTGAGAGAATTGTTCTTCCTTTCTTTTCTGTGGGTGGTTTCTTCTGAGAGCTGCAGCTGGGGTGTAGGTTGTACAGTGCTCCCAGGTCAGTTCCCCGTTCCTGACTCCTCTCCGCTTAATATCTTGTGTATGTCTTCAAAAAAATGTTTTTTTAAACAATTTCACTGACATGCCCCTGCCTCTTTTCCTGGCTCTCCAATACTCTGAACTATGAAATAATGTGTACACTATCCCTGCTTTCTTAAACAGAGGCCTGACACTGAAGGGTGAGTGGAATTTCCCAGTACTAGACAAGAGGTGCACATTCCTGGCAGTGACCAGCATATATAGAGGCCTAGAGGCATAGAGCAGCATAGCCTGTTTGAAAATTGCTAACTATTTTGCGCAAATATTTTTGTATTTCTCTTATGTATATAATGTTACTTGGTGTCTTAAAGGCCACGCACACTTACCCCTCAAGCCTTTGCATTTCTTCAGGTTTTTCTCATGGCTTTAGCAATTCAGTATTTCCAGCTGCTCCCTAGGCCAGTGGTTGGCAAACTCATTAGTCAAC
>NW_005310407.1:0-857 GCF_000412655.1 Myotis brandtii
AGAACTATTTGTTGAATGGGTTTTGTTTGGTGGAAAGAAGGGAGCAACAGGATGCTGAGACACAGAGTAACCAGAGGTCCCTAAGTTAGTAGTAAGAAGGCTACTCCGTGGAGGTGCGTGGATTTATTGGAGCTGAGGAATGGTCCTTGTGGCTGAGTACTGACAGCTGGAAGGAGAGGACTCCGTGAAGGTAGAGTGGTAATCAGGTGAAAGATGCAGGGCCGTGGAGGCCAAGGTTTGGATAAAGTCACTTTGAGTCCTCATATATGCCCTATTAGCGCTGTGTTGTAGTTTACAAAACTGGACATCAAGGAGATTAAGTAACTTTCTGAGGCTACACAGTAGGTGAATAGCACAGCTTAGGATAGGGAGCCAGGCTCTCAGACTTCAAAGCACCTACATTTGACCACATTGTGTAACATCAGAAGACACAGTCCCTATTCTGATGGAGCTGTTCATCTAGTATTCTAGTGGGCAGCTAAGCCATTGAAGTACCGGTATACCTGTGGCATGCTAGAAAAATGTATTCTGCAGGGGGCTATGGTGTGAGGGGAGCACCTGATCCCACCTGGGAGTGGGGCGGGCCAAATTGGAAAAACAAAATAATAATAATAATGGTCATTATGAGATATTTCAGGTTGGCTGAATTTAACTAAGAAGTGATGTTAATGTTAAATGCCTGTTCTTCAGGGCTTCACTGTGTTCATTTTTTCCCCCTTGCTTGATTTCATACCTATGTCATATGCCCCTTTTCCTCCTTTTACCAAATAAAGGATTGTGTCTGGAATAGTGTAAAATCATGACTGCTTAAAGCCTGTAATCCTTCATAAATTGCAGATTATATTCTGCCCCCCCCC
>NW_005310408.1:0-857 GCF_000412655.1 Myotis brandtii
AGAAGGAGATATATTAGCATCTAGAGAGGAGCCCACCGGTCAGGCCTGTGTGAGGCACAAATCCCTGGGCATTGCTACCCCTCAGGCTGCAGCCTGGCCCCTTGCCCATTGTTCCATCGCTCCATCAGGTGACTCCAAGTTTGTGCTTCGGGAAAGACCTTCTTCTGACCCTGTTAACTTGCTTGTTCTTTCAGTGCCAGCTCCTCCAATAAGAGGTGCAGTTTCAAAACAGAAATACTTCCAATATTGTAAATTGAAGAAGGCAGAAAATGCAGCTGTTTGATATAAGAACAATCAGAAAATACAGTAAATGAATCCATGGTTACAATGCTAAAGAGTAAATTTATTTGCAATGTGAATAGCACATCAGTTGTGCTTTTACTGCGGCCCAGAATAATTTCCAGATATATATCCACCCTAAATAGAAACTGCTTGCTTTCCATTTAACATATTCACAAAGTGGGTAGAGCCTAGAAGGAAGTGAATATTAGTATGTGACGGCTTGGGTTGGTTTATTGCTTGGCTTTATATGGCATCCACATTCAGTTTGGCTCGGGCAGTAAAAACAAAATGGATAAATATACTTGTAAATACTAACGGTAAAGGTAACCAGTTCTACTCAGCACTTGGCATGTGGAAGTGAAAGAAATGCAAATCCTTTGGGCAATATTCAGTCACTCAATACATACTTAGTGAGTACCCACTTTTGAGCAAGGTACGACACTAGGTGCTTGGGGTTCAAACATGAGCAAAATTCTGTTCCTTCCCTTGAGGCTCTTAGAACTAGGAAAAACATAATAAGAAACGGTTTCTTCTTCTACCTCCATTTTCTCTTAACTGACAACTACATTGACTTT
>NW_005310409.1:0-857 GCF_000412655.1 Myotis brandtii
CCCTCTCCCTTTCTCTTTGAAATCAATAAAAAATATACATATATTTTTTAAAAAAGAGTTATATCCATATTAACTACTTTACTAGTATATATGTATATATTATCTCATTTAATCATTATAACCATCCCTTGAGGCAGATACATTACCTTCATTTAACAGATGAGAAAACTGAATCTTAGAGTTTAGTAACTTGCCCAACGTGGAATAGGAATTTGAATGTACATCACTTTGACCACAAACTCTAGTCCCAGAAAAGCCCCTATGCACCTACCCAAGGAGCCCCGCACCCAGGCCACAGGAACAGGAGCACCCGGCCTGTTTCCACGGGGGGTTAATCTATCTGCACAGCAGGCGGAGGCTAGGAGAGGGGCTGGCAGCGGCTGTCGTACTAGCTCCTGAGCACAGTCCTGTGCCCGTCTGCTCATCGTGTGGAGCAAGAGGGGCGGCGCGCGCATGAGCACACATGCTTTCAAAAAGGGCGAGACCACTGTCCCTCCAGACCCCATCACCAGACAGCCAGCCCCACGCAGTTAGTTGAGGCCCAGTAACAGACGAAACCGAAGGACCAGTGAGGTTGCCCGCTTGACCCCGGTTCCATGCAATCTCAGGGACATCAAATCATTTCTTTGGACCTCACGTTTCTGTCCTTCTGCCATTCAAATTTTACTGAACTACAGCTACACGTCAATACTGTGGGTGCTGGTTAAGAACACAGATCCAAGAGCCAGCCTGCCTGCTTCTATCACTTACTAGTTATGCGCCTGGGCAATTTAAAAATCTCTGCACCTCATATTTGCCCATATTCACCAAGGGGTTAATATCCAAAATATACAAAGAACTCATATAACTTTCCACTT
>NW_005310410.1:0-857 GCF_000412655.1 Myotis brandtii
ATTAGGCCTAAAGTAGAGGTTTATAAAGTTCTTATTAATAGCTAGTGAGTAGTTTGATGTAAAAATGAACAGCATTGCAAACTTCCAGAGATGGGTGGAAAAATCTAAAATTCCTACAAGTCCCTTATTATCAATAAAGACAGAAAGAATGAAAGCTAATTCAAATATTACAATATGCATGGGAAAGCACTTGGCTTTGGAACAAATTTGTTTCTAATTATAAAACCTGGCTTCTTTATAGACACTGTTTTCTCTGCTTGGAGTGAACTATTGAGGCAATTACAAACAAAAGTAGTTTCTTATCATGTAAGAAGGGATGGCAAATTAGTTTATAAATATTTAGCAGTTTTTAAGGCAAGCCAATAAAAAAGAACACAGTTTATTGTCCATCATGCTGAATAGAGTCCTGAAATAGTATTAAAATTAGATTGTTTTTCTCATTGGGAACTTCAGACATAATATTGTTATATAATACATTTTTTTTCTCTCAGGAGTCTAAGGGTTCAAATAAGGTTTGAATTTGGGTTCCATCATTATGAAATAAAGAGGAATTTGAAGTCAGTCCCAGAGATCACTATGGGCCCAAATTTGATTCTGCAGCCTGATTTATTGGAATGGCTGTCTATAGAATTGTTGAGAGATGGGTATTTGTCAAACATCAGGTTTCTCCATCTTATACATGGCAGACCCAACAGGACCTATTTGTGCTTAGTCCTATTTCTCTGTGAGCTGGTTTCACCCCACCCTGGAGCAATGAAGAGATAAATGAAGTTTAACCCCAACTGCAAGTATTTAATGCTCACATCATTATAGTAATAAATAAGTAATAAATTGCTGCTATAAAATAAGATAAAAAT
>NW_005310411.1:0-857 GCF_000412655.1 Myotis brandtii
TTTCAATTACAGTTTACATACATTATTATATTAGTTTCAGGTGTACAGTTTAGTGATTAGACATTACATAACTTAGTAAGTGATCATTCCAATAATCTTACACCCATCTGACACCATACACAGTTATTGACTATATTCCCTATGCTATATTTTATATCATTTAGTTCTCTACTTCATAACATTTTTCCTGAACTATTGATCTCAAAACCACCCTTTGCAAGTAAATACTTCCAGTTAAGACTGATACAGAAGATTTTTGAACACTTTCTTTTGGGGAAAGTTTGTAGCATATCAGATGCGCATTTGTTATGTGCTGGTCTCAACCTATCAATAACCAAGGTTGTGGCTGGACCAGCTCATGTGGTTCTTATTATGAGTAAAAGATGTTTTTCAGCAATAATCATCAGGAAACTTTGAAAAGATACAAGCTTATAACTTATATAAGTCCTGGAAATTTTACAGCACACCTGGGGCCATACAAGGAGGTCCTGGGGCGGTCGGGGTTGGGGGGTGGGTGGTCGAGAATGGGCAAGAGCCTAGGGTTCAGCTTTTTTTGGGGGTTGGGGTAGGGACCTAGGGCTTCCAGGGTTCACTCTTTATTGGTGAATTTGACACATGGTGAATTTCAAGCTTGAGAAGAGAAACCAACAAGGGGACCAAGTGATCAATTATTGAAATCAACCAAGATCTGGAAAACAAAGGAGCTTCCCTGGGCTGGAAATAGATGCCTCTTTGAAATGGACAAATCTGTCAGTTGAAGTTTAACTGAGGCACTTGCCTTACAAAAAAGAAACAAAAAGAAGAAAAAAAAAGAAATCCAAATCTCAGGGTTTACACTACACTATTATGTGCCAGGC
>NW_005310412.1:0-857 GCF_000412655.1 Myotis brandtii
GTGTGGAATGTACTAGCATAGAGCCTGGCACATAGTAGGTGTTGGGTTTAAATCACGGTTTGCTAGATCAAAACCACAAAGATGCTGTTCCTTGGAAAGCAGCAGAAAAGAACACAGTCCACTGCTTCCTGTCTTTCCTGGTTGGCATTTCTCACCACAGCCCACGGAGCAGCCATGCACATGCCTTTGGGATCCTCCCAGGAGAGCCCGGTTTTCCTGGGCTTAGGCCTGTGGGTCTTGGTAAGTTAAAAGACCACATAATGTTACTCTGTAGTGGGACATCTTATGTGAACCAAGGCAACTGAACACAGAAGAGGACGGGCAAAGCTGGATCAGGGACCAGGGCACACACAGCACCTGCCTATGGGCCAGTGCCCTGAGGACACCATGAAGCTGTGATGGGCGGGGCTTGCCCCTTACTATTCTTGCACTTCACCTGGTAGGCAGTCAATGCCAACATGCCAAGGGCAGGAAAGGGGAAAATGAGAAATTCCCCTACAAAATGTCTTTATGAATACAGGGGTAAAAGCACAGAAGCCATGAGTAAAATGAGAGACCAGGGGCTGGTCCCCCTGTTGAGTAAATTACTTAGGAGTGTAAGCCAGGCTGAAAACACCCCCAGGTTAGTAAGTAACAGAGACAGTGACCCCATCTTTGTGATACTTGACTTTGAAGATGCCCTAAGCACTTCAACTATTCTACAAATGATAACATCCAACCCCTTTCCCTGGGGCAGCACCATTTGCTAGACTATTCTCTGCAACATACCATTTCACTTATCAAGTTAGGCATCAATGATGTGAGCGCTCTTCGCTCTTCGGAGGGGTCAGTAGCAGACTCAAGTACAAAAAAAAAAA
>NW_005310413.1:0-857 GCF_000412655.1 Myotis brandtii
ACAAATCCATGAAGATCCACTTTAATAGTCATGCTGGAATTGGGAGAGGCTCCTGCTTCTGCATGGAGACACAGATACTGTCCAAGGATACTCTGCCCTCCTGGAGGGTGGACATTTTGAGAATTGGGACTGCAACTTGTTCACTGTTTTATTTCTGGTGATTTGCAGCTCAGTAAATATTAGCTAAATGCACAAGTGCGATGTAAGCCAATTGAATGTTATTTGCATTTCTATATGAAATACTTCATTGGGCATAGCTTCAGTGTGTTTTCCTGAACTTCTCCCCACTAGGTGTGTTCACTATATGCTTCGGCACCAAGCATTCTCTGTCATGGTGTTTCTGTAAGCTGAGGAAACAGTTAGGACGTGTTCTTGCAGCAGTGTGGCACTGTTCTCAAATTATCAAAATGTGTGAGAAACTTCCAAGTATATCTAGATGCTGCCCTCGCTTGCTGTGACTCATGAAGTGAAACGACGTGAGTTTCTATACAACCCAGGGCTAGTGATTCTGCATAACCTGCTAGCATTCTTAGGTATGCCCGGGAAACCGTGACTTACTTAGGCCCAAGTAAAAATCTTTAGAGCCCCAAATCCAGCACATATTTGGTACCCCACCCACCCATATTTAAATCAAAATAAAAATAACATACCGTAAAATAAGTGCAAAGAAGTGCAACAAATTTCTGATCTTTTTTCCCTCATGACGATTTTAATGCTTTTTTTCTGTTTTTTAATTGTGGTAAAGTCCACATCACATAAAATTTACTCTTTTAACCATTTTTAAGTGTGCAATTCTGTGACATTAAGTGCACTCACATTATTGTACAACCATCACCACCATCCATCTTCAGAACTTT
>NW_005310414.1:0-857 GCF_000412655.1 Myotis brandtii
TGGCCTTCTTCGCATGAAAGAGCGGTAAAACTAGAGGGAAGGCAGAACAAAATGATAGACCAGGACACTCTTGGTCCTCCACAGAAATTGTAAAAACAAGCAGAAACTAACTAAATCAACTTTTCAGGACTCTGGAAAAAGTCAAATGTTTATACCAAACAAATGACTGCCAAATCGAAAGGGAAACGTAAGCCATCTCCCAGGTGGTAGAGAAGTGCTATGGCGTTTTTCCTCGTGCTTCCCCCACCTCTCCCTGGCCAGGGCAGTCATGGTCTGGAAGCTGCTGCTGCCTGTGTTCTCCGTTTGGGACCCATTCTTCCAACAACAGGGAGCAGTGCAGATCGCGTCCACACATTCTCGGGTGCATGTCTATTCTAACCCGTCTGGTGGGTACTTAAAGGGCTGGGGCAAGGCACTCATCACTGTTTCCCTTAACATGGAACTCAGGTGGGTGGGATGGCAGGCACCACTCACAAAAGCTGCAAGGTGAACCAAATACCCACAGCTGTCCGGGTCAAGAGGCTATACACTGAGACACACAATGGGCTGACTGCCTAAGACCTGGAGGAAGAGCTGCAGTGAGATTCTTTGGAAATTAGGGCATTCAAAAGATGCATATATATGGGGGTATTTAGAAAGCCATGCACATGCCCAGAGCAAAGTCCATGTTCACAAAAGACCCAAGAAAATCTTAATCCCTTGATATTTCACCTCAGGCTGCTCCTTGGGCTCAGGGCAAGTCTAGGTAAGTGTTGAAGGAGTACTCAAGCACAGAACCAATCTGAAAAGACTCGGAGAGATGTTCTCTCTCTCTCTCTTTTGCTCTCGTGGTGTGTGTGTGTGTGTGTGTGTGTGTG
>NW_005310415.1:0-857 GCF_000412655.1 Myotis brandtii
GTAAATAAAGTTTTATTGGGATAGAGCCATGCTCATTTTGTTACATACTGTCTTGGCCTGTTTTTGCCCTACAACAGTGGAGTTGAGCAGTCGTGACAGAGAGCAGATGCCCTGCAAAGCCTCAAATATTTATTACCTGGTCTTTTACAGAAAAAGTTTGCCAACGCCTGGTCTATCCAGTCAACAGAAGGATCAACAGCCATGTCTCTACCCACCCCTTCAGTGGTTCCTGTTGGTGACAGAGTAAAAGCTATAACACGGAAGGCAAGGCCCATGGCCTGGCTTCAGCCCATCCTGGCTGGTTTGAAATGGTTCTGGAAGGTTGAGACCTGAACTCTTTCCCAGCTCAGGCTTGGACCTTTTAGCCTCCTCCCTGGACACCTCAGCCTCCCTGTCCTTGAAACAGAGAATCTGTGTGCTCCTCTCAGCCTGGGAAGACCCTGAAGGACGGAGCATCACTCAGGAATTTGGCTCTGGGGTGTGTAAAGCCCCAGCTCCATGCCTTTCACCCAGGAAGTAGCAACAAATAGCTGCTGTTATTACTTCTCACCATTTTTGTGCCCTCCGACTTCCACGGGCCACGAGGACACAAGGGGAGGAAAGCTCCCCTCCCCCACAGTCGGCCCGCTTCTCCATCCTTCCTCCCCTCCCTGGTAACGCTATAATTTCAAGGGTTCTGTAATGATTTCTTGGTTACACACTTAATAGAATTTTTCTGAGAAAGCGTCTGAGTCCACAGTCATTCTAGACCTCCTACCGACATGAGCGTAATTGCTGCTAATAGACAAAGAGGTAATTACTGTGTAACCTGCCTTCTGGTTTCAAAGCAAACAATCACATGTGCTGTGCTCCTGGGG
>NW_005310416.1:0-857 GCF_000412655.1 Myotis brandtii
CCCCCCCGCGTCCTCCGGGCTTATCCAGGAAGCCATTCATAGGAGATTACAAGCGGTACCCAAATATTTTTCATGTGTGAGCTTAGGGACACCAAAGGAGACTCTGATTTATCCCTAGGACTGTGTGTTTTGTTTGAACGTTAGAAAGTCAGAGATGTAGGAAACGGGATGGGTGGATGCCAAGGACCTTAAGCAGTCAAAATGCCATCGTTATTCCAAGATTACAATTTGGCTCCTCCTGGAGCAAATGTTTTTATCTTGGCAAAAGCCCCAGCTAAACACAGTTAGCCATTAGGAGAACTCGCAGGAGCATAAAGCAGAGTCCTGAGGAAGACGAGAGCCAACCTTTAAGGTTGCACTTGGGAATCTGGATCATCCATTCAGGGTAGAATTTGGGACCTCTGGTGTTTTAGCGTCCATAGAGGGCATCTCTGGACGTACATCAAGTCCACGTGAGACTGTGATTCCTTTAAGGGATCTATGTGGGAAGAAATGCCATGCAGAGCTAGTTGCTCTCCTGGCCTCATATGTGTCTCTGCTACTCAGGCCCACAGCCACACCAGTTCTGCGGCTTCAGCTAAGCACGGTGGCCCAAAGGCAGAGGTGCTGGCTGCGAACCCAGGGGATGTTTCCCAGAGCAGTACGAGAATATAGAAGGAGGCCCGCCATTGGACTGGCAAAGCCCACCTGCTGTCCGCTGTCAACCATCATGCCCAAGAGAAAGCTGAAGAAGATGCTACTGTCAACAAAGCAAAGCTGGCTTGAGTTCTAGACATGGGCAGATTTAGTTTCTAAACTGCCTCTCCAATAATCACAGCCCAGGCCCACGAGGAACCCTGCAAAGCAGGGAGAGACAC
>NW_005310417.1:0-857 GCF_000412655.1 Myotis brandtii
GCCCATGGACACAGACAATAGTGCGGTGAAGGCCTGGCATGGGGTGAGAGTCAAGTGGAGGGGGGCAAAGGGGGCAAAATGGGGACATCTGTAATACTCTCAACAATGAAAGTAAATTAAGAAAAGCAATATATAAAAAATGAATCTCTAATGGAATGAGAGCATTTCATTCTATAAAACTTAAAATTTAGAAAGAAAAATGCCACCACAGAAGGTTCTACTTCTAGTGTAGTTGAATAGCTATTATCAGTCCAAACCACTGAGTAACAATTACAAACTCTGGACGAAATATTTCTTTTAAAAAATAAGAGAACAAAAAACTTTCTGAAAGCACTGGAGAAAAACCAAATGCATGCAGACACAGGAGGGAGGGGAAGCCTATACTTAGAAGACAAGTGAGTTGTTGTTTTTTCCTTACATCTTTTAGCCTGAAGGCACGCCCTCAACAGTACAGGGCAGTAAACCCCTAAGGGAAAAACCTGCAACCTTAATGGTATGAACAAACACAGGTGAGTTTGGGACAATCACAGGCACGGGAAAGTGGGAAATCCCAAAAAAGGAATAGCGAGGAGAAAACCCAAATTCTGTGGATGACCCCAAATCATTCATGCTCATGAGGCAGATTCCAAGCAGCTCTGGTAAAAGAACTAAACCAATATCTGAGTTGCTGCCCTCAAGGGAGTTGAATTGCAGTTTGAGTTCAATTACATTAACTGCTTACAACAACTCTTTGGAGGAATTAACAAAATCTAAAGCCTCTATGACATACCATCCTCAATCCAAAATCACTCAACATAAAAAACAAACAAACAATAACAACAAAAAACCCACATGCGCATACACACAAAAGAAAACAA
>NW_005310418.1:0-857 GCF_000412655.1 Myotis brandtii
GTAAAAAATTCAATAAAATATATTTTTTTAAAAAAAGTCCCCTGTGATTCTAATATACAGCCAGAGTTCAGAGCTAGCATTCCTGATCCTCCCTGGTAGGACCTGGTAGCAGATTGGTCTCTAGAAGCCCATAGTAACTGCGGGGGTGGGGGGTGGGGTGGGGCGGGGTTGGCTGGACCCCCTAGATTAGTACTAGTGCATATAGAGGCACTACTGAGTTAAGCCGAGTCAAGAATGTAAGGTCAGGAGCCTCAGGCTTTCTGAGACTGTACCACCCAGTTTCCTCTAGAACTTGACCAAGGGAGGAGGTAGTGGCTAACATTGGTTTGTTTGTTTCTCTCCCTGCTTGTCCTTTGAAAATCCTTCCATTCTTAAGAATATAGTATATCAGGTGGTAACAAGTTTTAAGCTCTTCTTTACAAAGGGTCTATGAAGATTCATTGATTGATAGCTACATAGCTTTGAAAGCCCAAAATTAAAGGGGTTGTTAAGGGGAGAGATAGGGTATTTGCCCTCTCCATCTGAATCCAGAAATTTCCTCTGTGAATTTGACCTCCATGGCCAAGCTTCAAACCAAGGAAAACTCATAGCATAGCTTGTTAAAGTTAAGTGGAAGATGGACCCCCATGGGAGATAGATGTGTGCTGACCCCATAAGAACAAAAGACTTGGACACATATGCAGTCCTGGGTGATATGCTGGGTTTTAAACATCCTACCCCCTCCAATCAAAAATAATCTCACTGTTTGCCAAGTCAAACCAGAGCTAAGCTGCTGGACAAAGGAGGCAGTATGAGCGTGGTTAGAGCTTGGCTGGAGGTCAAGGACCCAATTGATTATCAGGACCACACAAGAGGAC
>NW_005310419.1:0-857 GCF_000412655.1 Myotis brandtii
CGCCCCCAGCCCCTGTTCCCCTTGAAGCTGGCATGCCGGAATATAAATTGGAAGCATGCATGCCCCCCACCCCACCCCGGGCGGACGCCACATACCAGACAAAACGACTGCAGGCCTGGTCATGGGGGTTAAGAATGGTTTTTGGTTTTGGCCAGGAATGTGGAGGGGCCCAAAGGAACTGGCCCGGACAATTGTTCCAGGAATGAGAGGGAGAGAAGGGAAGAGAGGAGGGGGCGGCAGTTGGGGGGAGAGAGAGAGAGAGAGAGAGGAAGCGAACACCTGGGAACCACAGCCGGAGATGTTTTTCTGTCCCCCATGGACCGGCAGGCAAAGAGTGGATGCACTGGGTCCTTAAAACTCAAGCGGGTTGAGGATATACCCCAGCCTGGGCAGAAGGAGGGTTCTGTTTGATGAAACTGTAAATTAATGCTGGAGGTGGAGAATCGAAGAGCTTTCTTTCCAGAAGCAAAACCGAGACGTCCCCAGCAAGCAGGCTTGCGCAGCGGCACGTGGATTTGGGGAGAAACAGAAGCCAGAAGAAGAGCCCTTCGAGGTCTGTCTTTTCTGTCCCAAGAGGGTGACCCCGGCCCGTGACAAAGGAGCAGGTAATAGTTATCGGGGCTTCCTCCAGCCGGGCACGGTGGGTCAGGGCCGCGCCTGGTCTGTCTCATAACTGCCCAAGGACCCAGGGAGCACAGGGCACCGTCTATATTCAGAGTAGGAGTGATCCATGTTCTGTTACATGCTATCAGCATTGTTGGGTGCTTTTTAGAAAAGTTTCCCAACACCAGCACGCGGCTGATTTTCCAAACCCTGTACGAACAGAGACTCTAAGAAGCGGGCGTATGGGGCCAGGG
>NW_005310420.1:0-857 GCF_000412655.1 Myotis brandtii
AGATATTTTCTCCTTTATATTCAGGTGAGAAAAATAAGGTTCATGAAGGTCAAAATTTTTGGCCCACCTAACCCAGCTTAGCTACCAAGTGGCAGTGACTGGGATTGGACCTGAGGTCTCTGTGACTCTCCTTCCTCCTAGTGATTCATAATCTACCACAACCTCAACTTAGTTAAGACAGCTTTTTGACTGTGTGCAGTCTATGGACTTGAAAGCTATGACTCTTAGGAAATAAGAGTATTAAGATGAAAGATAAAAGTGCTTTCAGGTGGGAAGAGTGTATTTGAGAACAACCAGTGAAAAGTTCAGCCGCCTCCTCCCTATCAGCGCCAGGATGTGCTCCTGCTGAGAACAGAGAAAGGTTGTCAAGTCTATTAACCTCGGCAAATGTAAATGGGGACCCAGATGCTCTCATCTAAAAGAAAATCCTCTCCAACAGATGGCCGGGTTTAACAATTTGGTATTGAGACCGAAGCTTCCAACCAGATCCTCTGTAGAAGAGCTGAATCAAATCAAACCAAAAAGACTTCAGCCAACCTATTTTCTGAGGCTTATATTGATTCCAGGGATGACTAGCTTTTAAGTAGCAGGACCTCTTGCTAATGCCAGTATCCACATGGCAGACCAGACTGTTTTATTATTTGATCAAGGAGGCCTGATGTGGTGACCAGGAGACTGTCTAACGTGGGACAACCCTGCAAGAAGAAATAATCTACTCCTTTGAACAATGTTTACTGGGCAGTTATATGCCAAGCACTGACTCTGTAGCTGGAGGTACCAAGTAAGGAAATGGCAGTACTCGACATTAAAGAGGCCACGGACCAATGAAGACCAATGGCTAAGTGAGCAATTTTGAT
>NW_005310421.1:0-857 GCF_000412655.1 Myotis brandtii
TTGAATCCCTGCCCAGGAGGTTGGGGCTTTATGCGGAGCCACAGCCATGGGGAGTGTGGTTGCTACACAGAGGACTAGCATTCTGAAATCACATAGGATTGACTTTTTAAAGTAAGAGAAATGAGGAGAAGAGAGAAGAATATAGACTTCTATGCCTTGTGCCAGAAGTAAGTCTTGGCATCCGTGGGTTGGACTCTGAGGCCAACTGTGGAGGTTTCCCCAACCCTGCTGGGCTGTTGCCTTTCTCCACCCTCAGCCACGCCTGGAGGGACTTAGCGATGACCACCGACCGCATCGCTCTTTAGGCTGTTCGGTATGGTCTCTGTACGTTTAGGAAATTGCGTAGGGAACTCAAGAGGTGAAGAACCCAAACTGAAACTGGAGACAACAGGTTCCCAACTTCTACGAGACTGAGGGGTCCTGTCATTTTTTGGAGTGAAGCATGTGACAGGTTTACCCCCTCCCCCCTTCTTTAGTTCCCTCCCTGTGGAAAAGGTCAAATGCAATCCAAAACTGAAATGGGCAACATAGAAGAGAGAGCTGTAGTAATGTAACACAGGAAAAGAACGGTGATGAATTATTTAGCCAACTATATGCATGCAGAACTCAAAGCTCCCAGGCAATATGTACTGACTTACAAAACATGCTTCTTATTTGACATGAGAATTCTTCTTTGAGGAACCTAATCTATAGAAAGACTCACTCATAAATGTGCAAGATGACACCCAGGAATGTTGATTACAGCGTTCTTAAGGAAGAAAGAAAAGAAGCGAGGCAGGCCTTATGTTCCTGTTAAAAGGGGAACTACTTAAACATTTATGGAACACTCATAACGTGGAGTTCTAGGTGGCCGTTAA
>NW_005310422.1:0-857 GCF_000412655.1 Myotis brandtii
GAGCTGGGAGCTGGGAGCTGGGAGCTGGGAGCTGGGTGAGCTCCCTGGATTCCCAGGAGAAGCACAAGCTTCTTCTACTTCACAGGTTTACCAAAGGCCAACCTATCAGCAGGGCCGGAGGGGCAAGAGGCCTCCTGGGGCAGTCAGTGACTGTCTTGTGGTTCACACTGCAGCATTTCCTGTCATTTGGGTTGGTGCCAACGTATCACTGGGCAGAGATAGAAAGCAGTCTGTCATGTATAAAATTTAACAGGCAATAATGTCTGCTACTAAATTGTATATCATTCCTAACGATGTTGTCAGCCCCTAATCAGTCTAATTTATATTGTCAACATGATATAATAGTCCCACCCGGTGGGGCCTTCAGAAATACAAGATCCAACGACGTGTGAGACCGAAGTGGATTTCCACTGGTTATGACTCTGGAAATCACATTGGGATTGCTGACTCCCACTGTAGAGAACCAGAGGGAAGTCTATACACCGTCCGGCACAGGGCCTGGTACTCAAGGCAGGCAATGAGTGGCTGCTACTGCTTCGTGTTGTATTACAGCGGAACCAGCTAGTGTTAGAAATCTTGTCCTTAGAGCAGCAGAGAGGGAGGTGCGAGGTGTAGAATGCCCTTGCAGTGGTTCCTCTCCCCTCTTTTGTCATCATGACTTCTAAAAAAAGACCTGTGAGGATTGCACAGGTGATTTTCAATGCAGTATTTATACGTCCCTGTGGGTAAGACTGGAGGCCACCTGGCACCGAGTAGGTGCTTAGTGAAGGGAAATTTTCTGGGCGCTCATTTCTTATCTACCCAAGGAGTTATTCTATGTGAAAACTATGCAAATGATGAATTTCTGTGCAAAGGTG
>NW_005310423.1:0-857 GCF_000412655.1 Myotis brandtii
TTGTTACACAGTTAAAGAGGATGATGGTGATTGTAACAAGGGGCTAGATTTATTTAGTAAGTTATATTTCTAGTGCTGGTGGATAAAGTCTCTTCCTGGTCCAATAGACCAGGGCCTACAACAGGAGTACTCTGCCTGCTGTGTTGTTGAGAGCGGACGACAGGGTGGACTTGGGTTCAGGCAGGGAGACCATTTAGGAGACAGTTGCAATGATCCTGGCGAGAGAAGATGAGAGCGCATTCCAGGGTGTGCGCTGTGGAGCGATGAGAAGCGTTTGGATTCTGGATGTGTGTCGGGGGCAGAGCCAATAGAATTTGCTGATGGATCATGAGACTTGTTTGTCAGTAGGATGCTCTAAAGAAAACACATGTTTTGCTGCACCTGCAGGAATGGCTGCTAAATGTTTGATTTATTGAGGCAGATCCATTCGTTGATAGATGATGGTTGCTGTTGGTCTGGTGCCCAGGTGGGGAGATTAATTGACCTTCACCTCTGGTGCCTCTTGGTCTATCTACTTGGGTTTGAAGGAGGCAGAAGACGAGGCTGATGATGGTAACAGCTAATATTGCTTGAGAACTTAACTTGATGCCAGGCCTTGTTCTTAGCACCCATATCTGATATGGGAGATAGATATTCTTTGTTATATATTGAGGGAAAAAATCAGAAGTAATTACAAACTTACAGAAAAGTTGGGAGTACCTTACCGACTTTTTTTCCTGCTGAATCATTGGACAGTAAGTTGTCTCACTTAGCTTTTTGGTGCCTCAGTTTCCTCTAGTATAAAAAGGTCAGGAGCTTGGGGTTTTAATCAGAGAGACCTAAGTTGAAATCTTGGGTACCATTGCCCTGGCCGGTTT
>NW_005310424.1:0-857 GCF_000412655.1 Myotis brandtii
TTGGAATAGGCCAGAGAATGGTCATTGGAGGGTAGGTTGAAGTTTCTGGGGATGTAACGCCCTTGGGCATGTTTATAGGTTGAGGTGAAGGAGGTAGCAGATTCACAGGGAAACTGGACACCCTGGAGAGAAAAGGGAGGATGAATGAAGGAGAGGCGAGGACAAGATAAGAGGAATGGCATGCAAGGAAGATGGAGGCCCCGGAGATGGTCACAGTACAAGTCGTACAGGGCCGTGGCGTCCACTTTGAAAACCAAAGCCCCTTCGAGTAAGATGATTGTCTTGTAGCTTCTCCTTCTTCTGTTTTGTCTTTTTATCTCCTACCTCCTCGAGCTGCTGTTTACTTGACCTTTCGACTCCCCCACGGTGCCTGGGAGCCGTGGTCTCTGCCCAGATCCTCCGGGCTGTCACTTCCCTGTACAGACACAGAAGAAGACGACTCGCTACAGACGAGTGATCAGTGATGAATAGGCTTTCAGCAGCACAAGGCATTTCAAGGATAAAGGGAGATTTCAAAAAACATGTTTGATCACTATTGCTGGGATTGTGCTTTGGCCACCTTCTTGCTAGAATTGCCGTCAAGCTCTTTGACAGCTCCCCTGGGACATCACTCCCTGGTAATGCAGTCAGAGAGAGGAACAAAGACGCAGCTCGCTCTCCTCTGCTCTCTGAAGCCTGCTTCACTGTAGCCTCAGAGCCCTCGGACAAGCTAGAGAGGCTTCAAAAGTCACTTTGTACAATTAAAAAAGGAAACCGACCACCATTCCTGTGACAGCTGTGAGCAGCTCTACGTCTGTGTGTGTCACCCTGTCGGAGTTCAAGACAACAGAAAGTTATTGAGGGCTGCCGCAGAACAA
>NW_005310425.1:0-857 GCF_000412655.1 Myotis brandtii
CTTTGGGACTCTGCTCTGCCCTTCAGGACTAGGGTCAGCCCTTCTGAATTCCATCATGGGCCTGTCCAGAAGGCAGTAGCTGCCATGGACTGGTGCTTAGAGAGGGCAAAGCAGAAATGGATAAATGCGGCGAGGTGCATCAGATGATGAAGGGAAAAATATTAAATTAACAGGGCCCTGGCATTATGCTATCATATTGAAATTTCCCGTCTTCTAGTTTTATAGCCAAGGGCAAATCATTTGACCACACTAAGTCTCAACTTCCTCATTCTGTATAGAAGATAATGATATCATCTCATCTCACTGTGTAGTTGCACATATGGACATGATCCATGAAAATGGTAAGTACAGAATCTGGCACAGAGAAAGCTATCACTTCCATCATTAAGTGGCTCTATTCTTAATGCTTTGTAAGCACCATATCTTTCAACCCTCAACATCTCTACACATGATTGAAAGACATGATAATCTCCAGGTAACATAGCACATGAGAAAGTCCACTATTGGAATGGATGAATTTCTGACTTTGTGCTGATGTTGCAGTAGCCCTCCCTCCCAACCCCCATCCATAGTTTTATTCTTCATGGTTGTAGTTACCACTAAGCTCTAAAAAATGTTAAATAGAAAATTCCAGATAAATGATTTGTGAGTTTTACATTGTACACCATTCTGAGTAGCATGATAATATCTTGAATTTTCCTACCCCACATTTCCAGGAACATGAATCATCCCTTTACCCAGTGTCTCCACATTGTATACGTAAGCTACCCACCCATTAGTCACTTAGTAGCCAACTCTGTTATCAGATCATTTGTTGAGCTCTCATGGTGCTGTATTCAAGTAACCCTTATTTTACT
>NW_005310426.1:0-857 GCF_000412655.1 Myotis brandtii
AGTTGTTGACTAAGAGACAGCATTTCCAGATTAAGCCCTATCAATTGATTTGCCTGCTGAAACGAGCAAACAAATGAGAGTATTAACAGTATTTAATGAACTATACAATGCTTTAATGGTCTTTTTAAATAAATATTATGCCTATCCTTAAATGAAAAAATAAATGGCATACATGTGATAAGACTGTTAAAAATTTACTTGAAATTTAGTCTTGTGAAGGATGAACAAGTATCTGCTTAGGTCACCAGATTATCAAAAGTTATTTTTCTATGAATGACTTCATATCTTTAGTAAAAAAAAAATATTATAGAATACTTTCAGTACAGGTATTTTATACTACTTGCTATTCCTTATAACACATGAAATTTGAATCCTTGAATGGTGAATTGTACACATAGAGCCTCAATTGATAGGTTAGTTTAATAAAGTAATTTTTTTCTTCAGAGAAGGTATTTCATTGCTCACTGACCCACCTTCTGATTATAGAACTGACAGAGAAACTTTCCAAGCTAAAATATCAAAGTGTTAACTTGTCTAGATCTTTGTTAATTAAGAAAATAAGGACATTAATTCTGTGCATGAATCTGCCTTCAGACTTTGCTCAATTCTCCCTCTACTGGAAAATATTTGATAATCCACTGTGTTGCCTTGACTCACAAATAGTACTCTGTGTTGTAGCCCTGGCATCTAGAAAATCATGACTCCTGTCTTGCATGATTTGAAAATAAGAGCAGAGCAAGGTAGTTAGGAGTGTGAGTGTATAGGAAAATCCATCAAAGTTCTGTGTTATTCCATAGTGATTGCTTTAATACAATCATTATTTTAAAACTAAAGGCCTGGTGCACAAAAATTTGTGC
>NW_005310427.1:0-857 GCF_000412655.1 Myotis brandtii
AAGAGAGAAATTATACACAATTATATTTTACTTCATATTAACTATATGGCTTGGTAGTACATAGGGAAAACTCTAGTCTCAGAACCCTTTTCCATATACGTATAAATACTTCTCTCTACTTCAGAGAATTATTAGAGAAATAATTCTTATAAAGTGCTTAAGGCAGTGTCTGACACATGATGTGTGAAGCATTAATATTACATAGTACTAGATAGATCTTCTTGAATTGAGTCTTAATGGTAATGTTATGACTCAACCATTACTTAGGTTTATATAAATTAATTCAAAATAGAAAGTATTCATAATCACCATTTTAAGGGTGACTGAAGCATTAGGATTAGAAAATGTGCTCAACCTCACACAGCTAATAATTGGGAAAACAGAGATTCAAATCCAGTGAGTTTCACACAAGGACCAAAATCCTGAGCAAAATTCTGAATTGTCAAATAAAACAATTTAGAGAGCATGCCCAGAATCAAGGTCTACTCAAGGATACAGACAATCAAAGGCTCAGAGGAAGCAAAGGAACCTAGAAGGCTTTTCCCTAAATTTTCTCCTCATTGGAGATAGCCCTTTGTTCCAGAAATTTATCTCTATGCAAGCTACCTAATAGCACCTCATACAATGAGGAACATCTAAATTATCAACTACAAAACTATCCAGAGAGCCATGCCTCACAGATTTTGGTTCTATGTGCTATAGATAATCCTTAACTAGGGAAATACTGCTAGGCGCATTAGGGATCTGGTCTATTCTTCCTGGGAAATATTGGGGAACCAGCTAGAATTGTAGGAACCATTAATCATGCTCTGTTAACTGCGATTGTTTTATTCTGATTAAAGAAAGCACATTCTAAC
>NW_005310428.1:0-858 GCF_000412655.1 Myotis brandtii
ACACACACACACACACACACACACACATTTTTTTCTTTTGAAAGAAAAATGAGAAGCAAACCATTTGCTCTTAAACTCCCAAGCCAACATCTCCAGAGAAAATTTTATAACCAAATTAAAATACCCTGGAATAATGGGTGTTATTAATGGAAGTAGAACGCCAGCTTAACTGTACAGTCACATTAATTATCATTTCACACCAAAAGGGTGGGAAGCATTGAAGCTACATCTGACCAAGAGGTTGGCACCATCTCAGAGAAATCAGTGGCTGGAAGGCAAGGTAGTCGCTGAAGAGAGTTCTGTCTAAATGCCTGCGCACAGCCACAGTGCCTCAGTGCCCGACATTAATTTATGAACCTGCTGTAAAAATATATATGCATATATTTGGCAAGTAGAATTTTCTGCCTGCAGCTATACCACCCTGTGCTGTGATGTTATTAGATCTCACAAACCTAGAGAGGGCTGGGCTGAGTCAGAACTTGGATGGAAACTGGCAATAAACACCTACAGCAGCGCACATTAATATTAGCATTTGCCTTACGCTGTGATTGATATAGCTTACCAAGAGGCTGTGCTGCATAAAAGGAATATATAACCTCCAGAAATTCAATATATATCCCAGAAAGGCAAATGTTTTTAGCAAGTGCAATGCCAGATGCAGCAGGAAACAACAGTATCGTGGAAAGCCAAGCCACAATGGTATATGTCATAGCTGGGTGGGCAGTACACTGAAACTCCAGAAAACCTGGTAGATGGTATGATTGATAGTGATGGCCCTTTGAGACTGGATGATTACTAGAGAGCTATAGGAGCGGCAAGCAACCCTCTCAAGACACAATGCACTTGGATTAAGGATAA
>NW_005310429.1:0-858 GCF_000412655.1 Myotis brandtii
CGGCCTTCCCCCACATCCTCTCACGGCCTTCCCCCACGGACCCAGGCTCCATTTATACCCCAGTGTGGTTGCCGCAGCAGCCTGGACTTCCCTGTTTCAGGCCCTCCCGAAATGAAAAGGTGATGGAAACCACGTGCTTTCCACTGACACTGGGTGGTTTCCATGGAAACACCATATCATCCTCCAGCCCAGAATGTGACTGAAGGCCACAGCTGAGCCCCAGGGACCACGGCTGCAGGGGCCGGTTCAGCTGGCAGCTGATGCCTTGGGATCCCAATCCCGAGGCTGTGTTGGGAGCCCAGGGAGGTCACCCTGGCAACCAGGCTGCTCCTGAGACCAGGAGGAGCAGGGAGATAGAGAGGATGCTCACCATCTCCTTCACCTCTGCAGGCTGCCTCTGTGGTTCCTGACTGCCCTGCACCCATTCTCCCTTCTTCTTGAAATAACAGGTCCTTTCCTTAAGGGTCAGCACCCCTCAATCCATCCATGTGCCTGGCAGGCCTCCCCCCACCCCACATCCCTGCTGCTATGGGCTGGCAAAGACCCAGGCTGCCACTTTAATGCCTTCCACACCATTGGAAAGGCGGGTGCTTCAGGGATGAGTACGTGTCCCATGGTCACACACACAGGCTCTCTCTTTCTACTAATCTGATGGGACGAGGGCCGCCACCTTGGGCTCCACTAGGGACAGCCCGCCTGAGAAGAAAGTGGAGGAGGGAGAGGGAGAGACCTGCTGGCAGCCTCGGGATGCCTGGGCCCAGCTGAGCCTGCGGCCAGCCGGCTACTCTCAGTGGGTCATTGCCACCGGCGATCGAGTCCTGCCCAGGAAGAACCGCATCTTTATAGCCAGTGCAAGAC
>NW_005310430.1:0-858 GCF_000412655.1 Myotis brandtii
GTGTCCAGGAACTCAGCTTGGGGTTGTGCTTCTTTAAAGAATTTTTCCTGCCCCTCCTGAACCAGAAGAGTTTCTCTGGGTTTGCTGTTGATTAAACATATGGATGAATCTTTCTGCTAAAAGAATGAGGTGAGGATAAATAGAGCCCCTCTTTCCAAGGCTCCAAAAAGCACACGGACTCACCTGGCTCTCCGGCAAAAGCGTCATTTCTTAGGGAAGGAAAGAGCGTGGAGCAGTTTCTCACAGGGTGGGCTTTCGAAGAACTATTCCTAGCCAACACATCTTCATGGTTGCATTGCCTTGTGCTCATGGAAGGACCTAGAAAGTTTCTGTTGTCAGGCATTTTAAGAGAAAACACGCCGAATGTTTTATAAGGGGAAGCATTTCTATGTGAGATGTACATTCTCAGACTTGTCTGATAGCTAATCACCAAAGAGCCGCAGGTGTGGAGTGCAGAGGAGCACAGTGAACAGGCCTGTGAACCTGGGGCGGGGGCGGGGGGATTCTGTTGACATTTCCTGATCCGGGGAGGGTTTGCTGCATTGGGATGCTATGCTTTGATTCTGCCAGTGTTGTCTGGACCAATCACTGATGGGAAAACGTGTCTGTGAGCTACAAACATACTTGTCAAGATTTTAAAACATTGCAGTGTGAACACGGTTGCTGGTCTCTTCATGAGGAAAAGACTGATGATTAGCCTTCACCAGGAATATGCAAAGGACCCTCTTGGGTGCAAAGATGGGCTTATTAAGGTAACGTGAGTGGTTCTTTAACCACCTGCTCTCAGTCGCCTGATCTATAAAAGAAGGTAAGACTACTTCTCCTGTAAGATTTTGAGAGCAGTAAGTGAGATCCCAA
>NW_005310431.1:0-858 GCF_000412655.1 Myotis brandtii
CCGCACAGGAAAGCACTGCGCCCTGCCGGGAAGGCTGCTGGTGCTCAGCCCACGGTCGTTCTCCTCATGGGATCCCGAGAAGAGTAAGCAGGACCCAGACCGCAGGGCAGAACAACAGGCTAGTCCCATTGGCCTCCCTGTTGAGGCCCCGCCCCAGCCACACCTGCCCTCTTGCTCAGCTCCCAGGCCCTCTTCCAGGTCCCCCTTGCTTGGCAGATGGATTTTCTGGGCAAATAACCCAACTTTGTCCAGCTTTCTGGGCATCCATCCAGACAACTCCTGTTGCAGAGATCGAATTCTGAAGGCCAGGCGCTTTGAGCCTTCTGAGGAGCCTGTGAGGCAAGACCACTCCGCCTGGCCCAGCAACCAGAAGGGAAGGCTTCTCCATTTTCAACCAGGGCCTGGACGACACCTTCCTTACATGGGGCAGGCGCCCAGTTAGCCGATCTCTAGCCATTTTGGCTGGAGCTGAGGCTGCCCAGCCAGAACGGACTTCCTGGCAAGGGAGGGAGTGGGGATGTGTTCATCGAGGCTCTGCTGCGTCCAGGGTGACCAACCGAACCCTTCTGCCCAGGACTGAGGGGTTCCCAGGGATCGGAGACTTTCAGCACTAAAACCAGAACAATCCTGGGGCAACAGCAATAGTTGGTTATCATAGTCATATTTCCTGAGCTGTTCTAGAGCCTTCTGTGTCTCCTTGGGCTTGAGGCCCGGCTTTCCTGCAACAACCAGACTTGCCCTTCCGACGCCCAGGAGCCAGCCCAGAGGCCTCCTCGACTCCCGTTGGCTCATAAAAGAAGACAATGCTGGAGAAAGTCAAGACCGACTCCCACACCTCTTAACGAGGAGGCTGAGGCC
>NW_005310432.1:0-858 GCF_000412655.1 Myotis brandtii
AAGCTCCAAACTTAACAGCCAAACATTCCAGACCCCATACTGATACCCCAATTTACTTCTCTATTGCATTTCTGGAAAAACCATCTGTAGTAGTCAATTTAGTCAATCTTTCCCCTGAGATGTGCTCTGCAGTCCTTCAGAGGTACAACGCTCCTTTAAGAAGTTAATAAAGCAGAGGGCTAGGTCAGTAAAATAGCAGTGGATCCCAGGGAAGATTTTCAGGAATGCAACGGCCACGATGTGACAGGAAGGAGCTAGAAATACAAGCAACCAGTGCTCTCTCTGTTTACCCAAATAACATGGAACCCTTGGGTTTGCAAAATTGATCAAGGACATGTTTTTGCAAAAAATTTAGCACTTTTTACTTATTAGCTTGTGCCAAATGCTGCAAAATATATAGCTGTACTCCCTGCATCCAGAAGAGCAAAGGCAGCATGAAGACAGACTTCACAGAGGAACACCATGTCAACTATTTTCAGCCATGCCAGGCATCCATGGAATTGAAAGCAGAAATTTCAAGTGTTTTCAGCTTTGCTGGTTCACTCTTCTGAGCTTCTGCATTTTTGCTTTGCTCCTAACAACCTCTTTGTGCTGTTTCCTGCATCATTACCTCTGTGAATACTGTAATCTAAAAAGGCATTAATTTTTCCACAAGTTGCATTGACTCATTTGCAAATGTGGAACTTCGGCCTCTATTAATTTCCTCCTTTTCAGTACTTTCTTAATTGAATTACAGCATGGTTTATAATTTGTCACTTCATTCTCTTGCTTTGAGGGTGGTTCAGTTATATTAAAATCATTGGGTAGGAATTTAGCACATATGTTGTGGATCAGTAAATTCAACACAGGTTTAGTACA
>NW_005310433.1:0-858 GCF_000412655.1 Myotis brandtii
GTTCATAGGTTGATGCTCAACCACTGAGCCACACCGTTTGGGCGGTGAGAGCTCTTTAGGTCTCTTCTGATCAGCATCTCCTTGAGGACAGGGAGTGTGTTTACCTTTCTCTCCCCAGCCTCTCCCTGAATAATGCAGAAGAGAATAAGGAAGAAAGGGGGAATTGCTTCAGATCGCCTCCTCTGAAGAAAACCACACGTGACATTTGGGCACCTCAGGACATCTCTCAGTGCATGCATACAACATAGATGCAGGGAGTCCCTTTTACATAAAGGGTGATCATACAAGGAGCCCCCCAAAATGTAGACACACTTTAACCGCTGATGACTCTATTCTGAAACAGAAATGTGTTTCAATAAACACCGCCTTTATAATATTCAAAGTGTGTGCCTACCTTTTTGGGGGTATAGCCTATAACTGTCTGTGCTTCTCGAATGGGCGGGAAACCTTTGAAATGTTCAGATTGGCTTGACTTAGCTTGGCTCACACAGATGAACATTTCTCAGCTGCCCACTCAGCAGACATGTCACACACCAGTGGGAACAGGGAAGCCTTTCACGGTGATCGAGGTGTGACAATCACCACCACTTGCTTTGTTTTTGAAACAATAACAACAGAATGGGCCTGGAAGTGCCATTAAATGAGCATTGGATGCGTTTCCAAGGCTGGGAGTTCAGAGGCCCCCACACCCTGGCCAGGAGGAATTGGACAGGCGACAGGGGCCTCAGGTTTGGGTTGCGAGGCCTGGACTGGAGCATCACCTCCCAGCATCTTGCTTGGTTCCTTCCCAGAGCCTCCAGGGGCGCGATGAGACCCCTCGGGATGAGCCAGAGCGCCGAGCCCAGCTGTCCACACTGC
>NW_005310434.1:0-858 GCF_000412655.1 Myotis brandtii
ACTTGGTAATGAAACCACAGATTTTGATTAATGAATATAGTAGCTGATGATGCATTGTTTCTTAATTATCAAAGTTTTTTGATTATTTATCACCAGTCAGCTTACTAGACAGTTAAATATTTTATTATTTCTGGCACCCAGCATGGTATCCAACACAGTAGTTATGGAATGTGTCAACTAATGTTTCTTAAGTGCTTTCTACATAGGAGATGTGGAATAGAAGTACTGTAAAACAGGATTCTTGATATGAGTGGCTTTTATACTCTTCAAGTTGACATGAACAAATAAACAGAGGACAGTTAGTATGGCATAATAGAAATATTACTCAACAGCTATGCCATTTGAGTAAGGAGAAGGAAGAGATCTCTGACTTGTTAAAGACTATGAAGGCAATATTGATTAATCTTTAGAACAAAGATAAAAGTTCATGAATTTATCCAACCACTTTTTAAAGAAAGGAAGGAACTATGCATTTCCCTTCTTTTGACAAATATGTGTGCAGCCATCTAGATCCTTGCTAATCTGTTAGAGCACAAAGATTGTAAATCATCATTTTAACAGGAATTTATCCTCACTGCAAATACGTGAATATTTATAGCTAGAAGGTTGTTACAAGGCAACTCTGAGGGAAATCATAGTGCAAAATAAATGCTAAAAAATGCTTCATCAAACAAAGGAGAATAGGAGGTATTTATAAATAAGAAGGCTTAAAAATGGCCATATACAAGTGCCATAATAATATGATTGAATGGAGAAAATTACTAAGCAGAAGACTACATTTACATTAGACTAATGTAGGGGAAATTTTAGGGAGGCAACTCAAGTAGGAAAAGTGTCTATTAGTCAAAAGGGTTTTTT
>NW_005310435.1:0-858 GCF_000412655.1 Myotis brandtii
CCCGTGGCCAGCCCCTTTGGCCAGCTCCTCCGGCACTGCCTGCTGGCCCCTGCTCTGAGCAAGCCAGGCAGCCTTACATGGACATCTGAGGGACCTGGCATTTATCAGATGAAGCATCGAGGGAGACAGGCACATGAGCTTCCCCTTCCCCTGCCAACTTCACCCCCAGGTGCCAGTCTCTCCTTCCAAAGCCCCATTCCTTCCTGGGGACAAGGCGATGGGAAGGGCAGGTCAAGGCCAGAGAGGAGAAGCTGGGAGGGAGAGGGCGCTGGGCTCTGGATCTGACAGCTGGCTGGACAGGGCATGATGAAGGGAGAGGAGAGGGACCGGAACCAAGGAAAGAGAGATCCCCTGTCATCAGTTGATCGGTGAAAAGACAGGCAATGACATATGTAGATGCATGGCTATTGTAGAAATAGAGAGGCTAGAGCATAGTTTCCAAGTTCATCTGCTTGATTCAAACCACCCAACTGAAACAAGACATTTTTGAGATAATCAGAGAAAATGGAACACAGACTAGGTATTAGCTGATCTAAAGAAATTATTATTAATTATGTTGAGAGTGATAATGGTAGTATGGTAATGTTAAAGTTAAAAGCCCTTATCTAGTAATGATACATACTGAAGTATTTACAGTGAAATGATATAATGTCTGGGAGTGGCTTTAAAAACACTCCAGCAAAATAAGGGGGGAGAGTGTGGAGCACAGATGAATGAAAAACAGCAAAAAGTTGATAGCTGTTGAAGCAGGGGGGTGGGTACAAGAGTTCAGTATACTATTCTTGCTATTTCTGTATGTTTTAAACCTCCCATAATAAAGAATTTACAGCCCAGCCAGCATGGCTCAGTGGTTGAGCA
>NW_005310436.1:0-858 GCF_000412655.1 Myotis brandtii
TTTTTTTTTTCATCAATGTTATATAGTATTCAGTGTGTAAATTTTTCACATTTGGATAAAATTTATTCCTGCATAATTTATACTTTTTGATACAAATGTAAATGGAGTTTTTTAAAATTTAATTTTGAATTGTCTATTGCTAGTTTACAGAAATACAACCTTTTCTTTAAACTGATTTGAGAGAGACAGAGAGAGACAGACAGTGATGTGAGAAACATCTATCGGTTGCCTCCCTCAGGTGCCCTGACCGGAAATCAAATCCACCACCTTTTGGTGTACCTGATAACACTCCGAGCAACTGAGCCACACCAGCATACACAACCAATGTTTGTATATTGATCTTGTATACTGCAACTTTTATAAGTTTGTGTATTAGCTCTAATAGTTTTCTGTTGTAGGGGTGGGAAGATTTTCTCTATATAAGATCATGCCATCACTAAATAGTGTTAGTTTTACTTCTTTCTTTCCAATATGATTATTTCTTTCTTTTTCCCAATTGCTCTGGCCATAAGGGCCAGTGTAATGTTGAATAGAAGTGGCTAGAGCACTTATTTTCCCCCTGTTCCTGATCTTATGGGGAAAACTTTCACTCTTTCACCATTGACTGTGCATTTTTCATAGATGTCCTTTATTTTATTTAGGAAGTTTCCTTCTATTTTGTTAAGTTTTTTTCCTATTATGAAAGGGTATTGAATTGTGTCAGATGCCTTGTCTGCATCCATTGAGAGGATCATGAGTTGTTGTTTTTTAAACTTCACTCTATTAAAGTGATGTATTACATTGATTTATGTTAGTGTATTGAACCACCAGTGCATTCTTGGGATAAATCCCACTGGTATAATCCTTTTAATATGTTAT
>NW_005310437.1:0-858 GCF_000412655.1 Myotis brandtii
GGGAATCGAACTGTGGCCTCCTGGTTCCTAGGTCAATGCTGAGCCACGCTGGTCAGGCAGGTCTGTGTTTCAGAAGGTACCACTCTGACTTCCTGCCCCCACGGGGTGAAGCGGCTGGGGGAGGCAGAAGGGGACATGGCCACCCTGAGCCCACACCACTCCTCTTTCTAGACCTGGAATCCTCTGCCCAGACCGGCCCAAGCCTGCTCCCAGGGTCTGCACAGGCCTGCCTCCCAGGCCCACCCCTGCAGACGTGCACCTCTGGACGGAGGGGTGGCTCTTTGGTGCGTGCGGATGGGGGACCGAATGGCATGGGCTGGAGGAGAGGAAGGGAGAAGCCCTGGGGGAGGGGCGGGGGGTGGTGGCACTCCTCATGTGATGCCTCAGTACGCCCAGAAGTCTGAGGTTTCTAAACTTGAACTTGGCCTTCCAGGTCATATGAGGATATATTTGTCAAGGTAGGAGGACAGGACGTATTCAATTTAACAGCTCATTAGCTTGATTTATAACTCAGACTCTATGGACATAGGGTGTTTGGGTTTCCTCTTGCCTTCCTGTCTGGACCCCACAGATGTCTGTGGGGGGTGGTCTGTGAGTACGTGTGTGGGGAGAGGGAGGGGGCAGAGGACCTGTCCGTCCGCCTTTGCCGCAGGGATGAATGCCCGGAGCCCAGTTGGCATCTCTCTTTTGCAAACAGGACCAGGGGGCTTGTGCCCAGGGACAATCAAGCCCTTCCCTCCCACAGACCTCAACTCAAAGGCGAACCTGCCCCAGGTGAACAGGACATCAAAACAGGTGCAAAGTGTCTATTCTGGACATTTGTCCCAGAGAGAGAGAGAGAGAGAGAGAGAGAGAGAG
>NW_005310438.1:0-858 GCF_000412655.1 Myotis brandtii
TAATATACTGGTAAAGTCTTTGAAGAATTTTGAGGAAGGAGATTAAGATCAGATTGGCAAACTCTAAAGTTTCTATGATAGATATGGGAAATATATTATTAGAGGGTAATGAGATTCAAAGCTTAAAAACACTAAAGAGAAGATATTACAGTATTCCCCCCTTATCCACAGGGATAGATCCCAAAACCCCAGTAGATATCTGAAACAGTGGCCAATACCAAACCCTGTATGTAATATTGTATTTTTATACATACATGCCTATAATAAATTTTAATTTATAAATTAGGCAAGTAAGATATTAACAATAACTAATAATAAAGTAGAACAATTAAAACAACATACTCTAGTAAGTTATGTAAATGTGGTCTCTTTCTCTCTTTCTTTCTCCAATAATTTTTCTATTTTCCAGTCCAAACCTATTCCTGAATCTGTGTAACCATCCCTTCCTTGCCATCACTTGGTGTTAATTGCTATAGGAGGTCACTTGCTAAAGTCTACTTGTAGGCTCAATGCTTTCTGGTGCAACACAAACGCTTTCTGGATGCTGTCAATCAGAATAGTTTTTCTGTCTATTCTTCCACACACAAACTTAATGCCTCTCCCATCCTAATTAGCTAGTGTACATATCTTGCACTGTGGTCATAACTTTTGCAATTGGAGTTGCAAACTAGCATGATTTTTTTTCCTTCTTCACTATTTCACTGCTAGATCTGTTCTTACCATAGATCTTAGTAACCTCAACATTTTTTTATTTCCTTATTAAGTCAAGAAGTTTCACCTTTTCACTTAAAAGAAGCACTTTATGATTTCTCTCTGGCAAATCCAAATTGCCAGTATCACTACTTTTGTGTATGGGGG
>NW_005310439.1:0-858 GCF_000412655.1 Myotis brandtii
TGGCATGCTGGCCTCCAAGATACATTTCCTCAGTGGCCACCTGGACCCAGGCCCTGTCCAGAAGGAGTTTATGTTCCAGTAAAAGAGACAGGTATGTGCACAGCTGGCCATGCACAGAGGTAGCCTGTGATAAGTTTGAGGGACATCCTAAGATTGGAGAGCTGAGGACAGAAAAGAACTCTCACTGGGTACTTTTTCTGGTGGTGGATCAAGGGTGATGGCCTGGAAAGATGAAAGAAAATTTCAAGAAGCAGCGATGAGTCTGAGGATGCTATTCAGGGGGGCTGTGTGGAAACACATTGCGTGTGTCAAAGACGTATAACGTTTATGATCAGAATATCAGAGAAAAACTCTTTGAGTTCATTCCTCCTTCTCACTGGGAGAAACTTACTAACGCAGGTTCTTCCTTGTGTGGATAAAGATGCATTAAGCAAAATGGCTGCAAAACCAATCCTCGCTCCATTTGGCTTCCATTAGAAAGTCAAAGATATATATCAGTGGGAGGGAGAAAAAATCCTGCAGCAGAGTGAATTGAAGCATATTTATGAGAACGGAGTTGAGGCAGCCAGCAGTTAATCCTGGTGACTGCAGACAGCAGCCATCTCTGCTCAGTGGGCTGGGCGGGTCCCTACTAAGTAGTCACCTTCCCGTGGAGAAATAATTTTACAGGGATTTTGTGACTCTAGGGTTTCCCTTGAAGCAAAGGCTGTCACCTCATGTCAAGGGCAGTAGAGTTTCTCTCATACTCAGGGAACTTTTGACTTCTCATTTGCAGGGTCCAGAATTAAGCTTTACCTTTGGCCAGGATAGGACAGAAGAATGTTGTTCTGAAAGTAAGCTCACTGGGGCTCCCATTTC
>NW_005310440.1:0-858 GCF_000412655.1 Myotis brandtii
TGGTCCAACAAGCTTGACCCAGACCTACCCCTCTCTCTGTGTGTGACCTTGGGCAAGTCGCTCAACCTCCTTGCATCACTTTTTCTTTATCTGGCATGCAGGGACAATTCCACTGACCTCATAGATATGTGTGAGGGTTGATAAGTACCTGATATGGTGCCTGGAAGGTAGTAGGTGCTCAATAAATGGTGGTAGTCTGCCGGTTTTGGTTTGGAAGGCATACGAACTTGAGCAGGTAGGGACAAGAGAGAGGAAGGCAGAGCTGACACAGCATGAGGGAGGGGCGCCTAGAGCCACAGCACAAGATCAGAGGACACTTGTTATCCGCACTCAAATAATCCGTTTTTTAGACAATACAGTCTCCCCCTCCTCTTCCCCAGCCCTGGCAGGTCCGTCCTGCCCCACCTTCCCAGCCTCAGTTTCCCTTAGTTCCCAAAGAGGCATCTCTTCCTGGAAGGGGGTGCAGGGGACTGGGTGGGGGAGGACTGAAGAACCAGAGTGTGCCCGTGACCGCCTGGGTTACACTAAGGAAGGAGGGAGTCAGGGATTGCGCAGCCCAGTGGCTGCGCACCGGTGACCCGCCTCGCCGCGCAGTGCGGCACCCTGTCCGAGGTGGGCCCCAACGAGAACCTAACGGAGCGCAGCCTGCAGGACGCACAGCGTCTGTTCCTGATGAGTGAGGCGGTGCAGCCGGTGACCCCCGAGCCCTGCGTCACCCAGGACAGTGTGCGTTTCTCACACCTCGTGGTGGACCTAGTGCAAGCCAAGGACACGCTCTACCACGTGCTCTACATCGGCACCGGTGAGCCGGCCCGCAGGGTCGGGGCGCGGAGTGGGAGGAGGTTGAGGGGCGAGGGC
>NW_005310441.1:0-858 GCF_000412655.1 Myotis brandtii
TGATACTTAGATTTAGTAATTAAAATTGAAAAACAACCTAAAGAAGGAATACTTATGACTAGTAACATTCTTATTCCCTTTTCAAATTGAAAATAAAAATGTCGTTATGCTTGTACCTGGTTTTGCCCTTTAAAACTGAAATTTGAAGGAAGAGGTGTAGTATCGAGGATTTGAGGTGCTAATCCAAGCTGATCTCCATAGAACAGCCATGGAAGATTCTGTCTCCTATAAACAATTACAATTGTTTTAATAATGGGGAAGCAATATTTATATTAATATTTGTGAAAGTAACTGCACTGAATTTGGCAAAATGACAGTTCATCCATCAGACTATCCTCACCAAAATGAAACAGAATGAACAGTGCGCAGTCCAGCAGTATTTTCAAAGACAAACTGAAATAGTCGACATGCATCAAAAGTGGCAGAGTTATAAGAATTCATGTTCATCACACACATATTTCCAAGAGCTTGGCAAGATGTTAGATTGGCATATACCTACAAGAGAACAATGACAAAGAAATGTAACATGGATTTCAATATCCTAAGAAAAGTTAGTATAATGGATTATGCTCGGTTTTCATTTTACCTATTCTACAAATTATTCTTTTGGGTATTCTTTTACTTTTTGAAACCTTTCCTCTGTTTAAGTACAAAAGAATTTTCTATATGGCAGAAGAATAATGTGTACATTTTAATTGTAAAGTTAGGATGAAATTAAAGACAAGCAATTGAAAGAACTAAAAACTTATAGCATGACATTTAAAAAAACTGTTAAGTAGAATAATTATATTTGAAAGAATAATTTGTTTGCATATTAGATCTTATTTATATATATAAAAGGCTAATATGCAAAGTGTC
>NW_005310442.1:0-858 GCF_000412655.1 Myotis brandtii
ATTGCTGGTGATGTGGCTTTGCTTCAGAATCTTAGGAATCTTCATTGTGATTTTCACATTAGAGTTTGCCATAAACTCTACACAGTGTATTCCTGAGATGCCTATAAACCCATGAGGTCGGCTGTGTCCTCTGGCCCAAGTGGCAAGACTACCTGTACAGACCTGGACTTGCTGCAGAGCCTTTTGCAGCTCTGGGATGCATTCAACACTGGCAACCTTTCATGTTTCTTGGTATATAGGTTACAACAATGGTCCAAATGTGAAATATGCTTTTTTTAGGGCTTCAAAAAGACTTGCCTGACATTTTGATTTTTTCTTCATGGTGAGAATTAGGAGTTGCAATAATTTCTTCTTTATTTTGAGAAGATGTGCTGGCATGCTCTTAGACCGCTGGACAGCCAACATTTTGCTGATATTGCAGATCTCTTAATCTTTGTAGGGTTTATCTCTACCCACCAGTGTTTTGTTTATTACTAAAGTTTCCAACATACTTGCTGTGTCTCGATATTCTGGCCCAATTTACTTATCATTGATATGCTAGACCAAAAGTTATGTTCTGTTTTGTAGCATGCCCAGATGATCCAGGTCCTTTTAGACCACATTGTGATATAGGGTAAGAGAGTTAGCATAGCCTGGGGCAAGACTGTGAGTGTACACTGATGTGAGAACTGTTTCTGACAGATATGGAAAGAAATGCATAAGCCAGTTCAATGGCTGCAAACTATGTACCTAAGGCTGTGCTAATCTGCTCTATCAAACATACATACCAGACATAGTAGCTACATTGGGGCTATTGCTTGATTATTTGTGGTAGTCTACTATTCTTTTTTAAAATCTTTATTGTTGAGAGTATTACAG
>NW_005310443.1:0-858 GCF_000412655.1 Myotis brandtii
GCCCGCGGGCCGTAGTTTGCCCACGGCTGATCTAAACACTTCTTAAACTGGCTTTACACTGAAAAGCTCAAATATCAGTTTTGAAAGCCATGTGATTTTGGCAGACTGATAACTCCTCATAATATCCATGTCATCTTTACCTATAGCAAGGCCGTTGATGTTTAGCAGGGCTCATTATCATCCTAGAAGAAAAAAATTTTTTTCTAGCTTCCCTTGATGGTGGTTGTGGACAGGTAGCTAAGTTCTGACCATCAGAATGTGAGGGGATGTGATGGGTGCACCTTCCAGGACTCATCCTCAACTAGAAGGGCTCTACCCCAACTTCTCTCTTCCCCCCACTCGGTCCTGTAGTCTGGAACTAGGAACTAGAATCTGAAAATATGCTTTCTTGGACCCTATGGATGAGCACTAACCACAAACACATAATAACATTAAGTTTAAAATTATGAGTTCCATCTTTTAAAGACTTTTATTTATTTGCCTAAGTAGTTTAACAGTAAATGTTACGGAACACAAAAATGTGTCAGATGTCTTCCAGAAATGGAAAAGGTATTTCCCCAATTCAGTCAACTGGTTCAAAATGCTAGAGTCCAATTTTTAAAAAATCTAGAACAACGAATAAATGACCTCATCTAGTGTCAATATTCCAAACAAATTAAAAAAAAATACCCAGACCCTAGAGTTAATCAAATATGACTTAGGATCTTTGAAAATCAAATTATTTTATTCTAAAGTACTAAGAAAAGAATATAGAAAAAAAGTATCTCCAAAATGATGTAAAAGTGTTGTGTGAAAATGTTAATATTGTGAGGCTATAAAAGTCATTCTAGAGCAGCGGTTCTCAACCTGTGGGTCGAG
>NW_005310444.1:0-858 GCF_000412655.1 Myotis brandtii
GCGACCCACAGGTTGAGAACCGCTGCCCTAAGGAATGGCGGAGCAACAAGATGAGAAGCAGCAGGATTCCCAAAGGACAATCAATGCTGAAGCAGCTCGGTCCTGCCAACCTGGACAGCTCATGGAAGACTGTTACATCAAAGAGAAACACTCGACTGTGCTCCGTAAGCCACTGAATTTGGGGTCCTCTTTGTTACAGCATCTGAACCTTTACCTTGTCTAATACAATAGGCTAGTTCATTTCACCCTCCCAACAACCCAATGGGTTGGTTTCTATTATCAGTACCATTTTGCAAATAAAGCAACCGAGACATAGAGAAGGTTAAAGAAATTGCCCAAGATTCTAAAACCAACAAACAGAATTAGAAGCCAGGGTTATCATACACCAAAGCCCATGCAGGGGATTCTGACTCCGTAGGTCCAGGGCAGGGGCTGAGATTCTGAACATCTTGTGATGCTGCTGCTGATGCTGCTAAGCCACGGACCCAATTTCAGGAGCAAGGATTTCAACCACTACACTCCCCTGCCTCCCCTAAGAGTTAGGAACTAAGCGCCCAGATTCCCAGATTCTCAGATCTCTAAAGGACAGCGGAAAAGTTTCCCTCAAAAAAGTTCCCCTTTCTGTGCTGCTCTCCTCTCCTGGAAACTGGTTGGATTTATATACTCAGATGTTTTAAAATAGTCAAATTCTCTTTCAAGCATGAGATTTCTCCCAGGAAGGTGTCTCACATCCAAAGAGCAGCCACCGTGAAATTGTGAAATATGATGCCACTTTCCGGGTCTCCTGTGACAGCTGTCTCACCCCGTCTTTTCTCACTCCAGCTCTCTAACCCGAGATAGCATTTATGGAGGCTGCTC
>NW_005310445.1:0-858 GCF_000412655.1 Myotis brandtii
TTTTTTTTTGCAGGCTAGTTTTGCTGGATGTAGAATTCTTAGTTGACAGTCTTTTTATTTGGTACTTGGCAATGAGAATCTCATTGTCTTACGGCCTCCATGGTTTCTCTTGAGAAACCAGCTTTTGATCTTATTGTAGATCGCTTGCACATGAAAAGTGGCTTCTCTCTCAATGACTTTCTCTCTTTGTCTTTCAATATGTTGAAGATAATATTCTAGGTGTGGGCCTTTAGAATTTATCCTACTTGGAATTTGTGGAGACTCTGGGATGTACAGAGTAAAGATTTTTTTAAAAAATCAAATTTGGGAAATTTTAAGCCATTATTTCTTCAAATAATCTTTCTGCTCTTTTCTCTCCTCACCTTCTAGGTATCTCATTACACAGGTCTCTGAGACACTTTATGTTCTTCAGTCTCTTGTTTTTCCTTCTTCCTCAGACTGGACAATCTCAATTAATCTATCCTTAGGTTCACTGATTCTTTCTTCTGTCTAGTCTTATCTGCTGTTGAACCCCTCTGGTGAAATTTTAGTGTTAGTTATTGCGCTTTTCATTTCAATAATTTCTTCAGATTTTCAAAAACTATTTTCTGTATTTATATTAATATTTTCTCTTTGGCGAGGCATTGTTCTCATATTTCTTTAGCTCTTTAGACCCAGGTTATCCTTTAGTTCCTCAAATATATTTCAAATAATGGATTTAAAGTCTTTCCCTAGTAATTCCAATGTCAACTTTCTCAAGGACAGTTGCTATTGTTTGTTTATTTTCTTGTGCATGGATGATACTTAAATTTCCTTTGCATCATCACATATTTTTTAAATTTAAAACTGGACATGTAATGTGTCAACTGTGGAAATCAA
>NW_005310446.1:0-858 GCF_000412655.1 Myotis brandtii
TGTGGGAGACAGCTGAGTGGGGAGAGGTATAAATGATAGCCCTCATGCAAGGGTCTGGGGGACTCTTTCAAGAACTAAGGTGCCTTTGGCCAAGTGCTTCCAGCTTCTGGAGGGAAGAGAAGCTATGTAAATACTTGCCTGGTCAAATACTGGTCTGCTGTGTCATTATTATGATTTTGTGACCTTCAACTTCGGCAAACAGGGCACAGCGAGGTCCCAGAAAGAGCACAGTTACTCCGTGTTACTTCAAGGCACGTCACAGCTGAATACAAAACAATGTCCCCATTTAACACAATAAACACTGGGGACTCACCGCCTTGTGAGTTCCTCTGGCTTCCCTAGATAAGAGATCAAAAGTGGAGGGTATGTTTTTATGTTCTTGGTGATGTTTTTAAATGAGACCTCTGTGAAGTAAGATTTTTGGCGGAGGAAAAAGGAGACGTAGATTGATTTCAAATCCTATTTTCTCTTCTTAAAACGTCAGACTTGTGAGTGACACACATACATGAGTGGAGTGGTTGACTCTGAAATTCTCATGGCTTCACAATGATTGATAATGTGGAGATGGAAAAAGTAGGACGTGGTAGTTCACTCTCCATGCAGCCTCTGTGCTGTGGCTTTGGGTAAGGGGTTTGGTTCTATTTTATAAAAATAGAGTGGAAGAGAAGAGGCGGAATGGAGCGTTCTCCTTCAAGTGGGTAATGCCCCCCTCTATCCCAGGGTCTGACCAGAGAGTGGGTTGGCCCGTGAGACTGCCAGAGCACACTTAATGCTAAATTGAACTAGTCCTTCCAGGCCGGCGTGGCTCAGTGGTTAAGTGTCTTGACCTATGAACCAGGAGGTCACGGTTCCATTCCC
>NW_005310447.1:0-858 GCF_000412655.1 Myotis brandtii
GGATGGGCCCGTGTTATTCACCATTCCCTATGGTAGACGTCTGCCCCGTAGCTGAGGTTCTGCTTTTACTAACAGCCCTGCACCAAACCTTCCTGCACGTGGGGCTTTCACTACATGTGCCAGTGTATCCAGAAGGCATATTCTCAAAGGAGAGTTGCTGGGTATAGCACCCACCACTCAAATCAACATTAAACGGGGCTACACACTGGGCAATACTTGTCAAGTGCTCCCTGGAAATGACTGTAGGACTCATGATCACAACCTTCTTTCTATGAAAAAGAATCACTGAAAAGATGGTGCACAGACAGTACAAATAGACCTGTGGTGAAAGGGGGACTTCAAAATACTATTTAAGAAGCTTTCTTGATTCCCTGTGATAGTGTTTTCACTGTCTCACAGGCAACCACAAGCCCCCCACTCCCTCTCTGCCCCAGCCCCAGTCACTGCCTCTGGCACATTAATCAGGCTCATGTCAAAAGGTGTGTTTCAGTCTGGGGCCAGGTGTGAAGAGTGAGATGCTAAGAAGCCCAGGTCACATCAGCGGCGGGCCACGTAGCCACAGACAGGGTCATGGGTGGTTGCTCCTGGGAGAAACCATAGTGATCATGAAAATTGCTTCCTTCGTTTGTCAGATTTCAGGGAGTAGGTGATTTGCTAAAAGCCTTGGAACACATTTCCTGCTTGCTGTTCTAGAGATGTTTCTGCCATGCTCCCGTGCTCCCGTGCTTCCACCTTGTCTTAAAGGACACCCCTGAGTGAAGTTCTGTAGCTGGGGAGGTGTGTGTGTCTGTCTGTACGTGTGTGTGCACACGTGTGCAGTAGGAAGTGACAGTGAAGTGAGCCTTGCCATGCAGAAAA
>NW_005310448.1:0-858 GCF_000412655.1 Myotis brandtii
AATGGGTCCTCCTTGCCTGGGATGTCATATCCCCACTGCCCTTGGGGGCAGCCATGGCCAATGACTGAGTGACAGGAATATACAAAGGCCAGCCCTTTGTCTCAAGGTGGTATCACCAGGTGATAGGATCTGTGTTCCAGAGCTCCCCATGGGTGGGACCAATCTGAAGCCAATTCCAGCTGAGACCACATCCTCACTCCTTCCCCTGACCCTCCTGCTTCTCTGACTCCTCCTGAGGGCACTCTCCACAACCATGTTCACAAGAACCTCTATCTCAGGCCCTGCTTTAGGGACTTTTACCTACGACAAAGACATTATTATTACTCCCCCTCCCCCATGGTTGCTACCGAACAGATTGAAAGTGAATGATTCATAGACTCTGCATTGAATGTATAAGGAAACTTGAAGTTTTAGGCAATGAAATCCAGCCATTTTGCGAAATATTTGTATAGAAAACATGAATTCATTTAATATGCTGTGTCTTGTAATTGAATGCCAACTAAAAACATTTAGTTAATTTAAAAACATTTTTTATCTATTTGTAAATGGAAGAATGGAGTTCCTTGGAAAAACGTCCTTAATTTATGGAGTAGTGCATGTTGACTTATTCAAGTCTTGAAACTTCAAAAAGATGCAGATTACCACAAGGAAATCCAAAACTCTCTTGAAATGAGTCTTTGTAAATAGTTAATTCAATGTAAAGACAGAGGGTCATAGAAGGAATATGTTAAGTTGATGCACAATAAAGATGAGACTCCTCCCTCAAATCCCCTTGCCAAGGGCTAAGGATGGCAAGAATGGATGTGCTTGGTGGAGGGAGTATGTTTATCTAACCAAGTACAAGAGGATTCTCCTAGT
>NW_005310449.1:0-858 GCF_000412655.1 Myotis brandtii
ATTCTCTGGCATGTAGATATCCAGTTGTCCCAATACCATTTGTTGAGAGACTATCCTTAACCCCATAGAATAGTCTTGGCACCGTTGTTGAAAATCAATTGGCCATGAACATATGAGTTTCTGGTTTATTTTAGTTCAATTCTACTCCATCGGTCTATATGTTTCTTTATACCAGTGCCACACTACTTTGATTACGAGGTTTGGAGTAAGTTTTAAAATGGAGAAGTGTGAGCCCTCCAACTCTGTTTTTCAACTTTTGTTTGTTTCAACATTGTTTGGGTGAATTAACTCATTTTAATTACAGTAAGGCTTCTGTGATTGGTGAGACTCTCCCAAGTCTCCCCAGGAGGCAACTTGAAGAGAGAACATGGAGACCTGAGTTGTGGTTCTGGCTTTGCCACCAACTCTCTAGGTGTCCTTTGCAAACCACAGTTCCACTTTAAGTCTTCCTTTACGCCTGCAAAATGGAAACAAGGGGGCCCAAATTTACATTTTCTACTTGGATGGGACCTGAAGCTTTTTAATGAGTTTACCATGAAAAATGCTTGAAATCCTCAAATTGAGATCCTTGGTACCAGAGAAGTGACTATCAGATAGCTCTCCTTCTACAACCCCAACACCTGTACCTACCTGGTTTCTCCCTGTTCCTTTCTGGGCCATTAGTAAAGGTGTTGTTCAAGCAAGCACTGAATTGGCAGAGGGGAGAGAAGTCTCGGCCAGGGAGAAAGTTAGAGATTGGGTCACCATTAGTTCCTCCTCTAACTGTCATCGAATTATGTTTGATATTTTTTTGCACTTGACTAATATATGAAGAGTGAAGTCTCATGTATTTCAGATGATAGGTTCATTTATTTAAAA
>NW_005310450.1:0-858 GCF_000412655.1 Myotis brandtii
GTGTAGTTTATATCATCCTGGGAAATGCATAAAATAAAGGCTTCTGAGAAGCACCAATAGTTAAGTTCAGGTAGTTGAGAACTCTGAAAATAAATGTTTAAATAAATATTGAATAATTATGAGCAAAATACAAATGCTCCTCCACTTACATTGGGGTCACATCCCAATAAATCCATTGCTAATTGAAAATATAGTAAGTCAAAAATGCATTTAATAAATCTAACTTACAGAACATCATAACTTAGCCTAGCCTACATTAAACTTGCATAGAACATTTACATTAGCCTACAGTTGGGCAAAATCATGTAATGCAAAGCCCATTTTATAATAAAGTGTTGAATATCTCCTTTAATTTGTTATGGGTATTGCTTTTGCAGTATCATAAAGTTGAAAAGTTGTAAGTCAAACCATAAGTCAGGGACTTGCTGTACCTGAGAGTCACTTACCACCTTAGTTAACAACTCAAAACAACATAAGAAGCTAAAAGGCGATTCCATGAAGGGGCGCCTCCACGGCACTGAGCCACCAGAGTGGCTGCTGAAAGTACCCACAATCCAGGCCTTTGGAGGCCCAGAGCCAAGATCTGCAGTGCCAAGGCCCCCCTCTGTGTCAGGGCCCTGATGGGAGACAGATCTAATTGTGTTGCTATGAACATAGGGGTGCTGAGGTCTAAAGAATGCAATTATTGGATTGTATGGAAAAGAAGAGGAGATGGACTTGAAAGGCCTTTGGGAAAGGACTCAAAAGCCATGATCCTGACTGTGAGGATTGCCCATGACCTGCCTGCCCATGTTTGTCAGTGTCTCCTGACTGTCCATGAGTAGTAATCCCACTTCTAGGAATATATCCCAAGAAATC
>NW_005310451.1:0-858 GCF_000412655.1 Myotis brandtii
GTCCAGTGGCACAGCCTCCCTGATCACCCCAGCTGGGACCTTGAGGTACATCCCCTGTGTGAGCTGTACACCCTCAAGTTGTAGTTGAGTCTTGATTGCTTTTGGCACATCAGTGGGAGGGATTTACCCAGGCGGATCAACTACAAGGATTGGCTCTGACCACTGATCACCAACCTCCAACCACTGTGAAGGGTCAGCTGTGTAGAGACCCACTACATAGAGCAGGACTTAGCTCAGCAGGGCTCTATGCCCTCTGAGTCAACCCTTGAGTGTGTTGCTTGTGGAGGTGATTGGATGGTGGTGCTTCAATGTGATCTGAAGCTGTCCACTGGGTGTGCTAGTTCTGGGGCCTCCCAGGAGGTGCAGGCCAAGGTCCACCATGGTGTGTATTCTGCCCGGGGCCATCTGGAATGAGCTGCACAGTCATCTGCAGATGGTTGTTACGTGTGCTGGGCTTGGAGGTGCTCAGGCAAGGCCAAGCTGTGAGCCAAGGCCAGCTGCTACTAGTGCCAGGACTTGGGTGACTTAGTGAGAGGTATGGGCTCACTGAGACCAGATGCTGCTTGTTTGAAAGATTTTAGGGAAACCTGAAACATGAGCCAAGATAGGCCATTCCTATTGAAGAGCTACTGGAAACAGCTTGGGTGGGCCTGAAATTTGAGTGGGGCAGGACCTTAGGGAGTCACCAGGGTGGGGCAAAGAGTGTGTGTTAGGTTGATGGAATCTCAGATATGGCACCCATTTGCTGGTTCTGTGGAGGGAGGGCTCATGAAAGGAACAATGGCTTCTGCCAGTATTTCTGTCTCGGAGAAAGCTAGTCCTCCAGCTCTTGCCCTGATGACAAACAATTCATTTCCT
>NW_005310452.1:0-858 GCF_000412655.1 Myotis brandtii
GTCATAATGTATAGGGCTGCATATGGGTGACTAAATCTGGCAGCATTATTTCTTGGACACCATGGGAAAAGCAGGAATGATGGCAGGACACAGCAGGGATGCCACCAACTGAAGCCCATAACTGTGTAGGCACCTGAGAATCAGGGAAGATTCCTTATTTCCCAAACCTCCTCTTCTTTCAGTCATATCCAAAGTTTTTCCTAAATATTCTTGAGCATAATTCATCCTTTCCGGCCCAGGCGAACAAAGGCAACAAATGCCACATTCTGTCTAGTGGCTCTCCCCAGTGTATCTGGAATTTTAATTTCAATAAAGCAGATGACTTCTTATGGAGGGTGAGCTGAGCTCGTAATTCATGGGAAGGAAAAGAGGAGGTTGAGTGGGGCTGTCAATCTGAGCAATACCCTTGCAAGACAGATGATACCATCTTCTCTTTTCAATAGCCTTCCTGGCATTTAATTTGCATGAGTTGTGAGATAACACTCAGCACTGTCTCATTTGCAAATCTGGAACCATAAGGGACAAACACTAAGACCTCCAACAGTAAATCCAGAAAGTGAAGCAAGGTTAACCCTTCTCATTTAGAGACAAAAATGATGTGCTGATCACTATCTGAAAAAGGAGGTCCTATGAAATTTCAGAGATATTTACTTAAGTACATACTGATATAGCCCCTGAAATAAAAGTCAGATAAAGGCTTTACTGTCCCAAAATTGAGGGTATCTGCAGAAGACTTCCTGCCCCTTAATAAATGAATAAATTTTTTATCAACCAAAGAGCAATCAGCATGGTTGATAGTCATGGGTTGACAGTCCAGATTTCATGATATTTTTGGCATAGTTACTAAAAGGATTTTTT
>NW_005310453.1:0-858 GCF_000412655.1 Myotis brandtii
TGCGGTTGCCTTGGCAGGGCCAGACTGAATGATTTTGTGGGCCTCCTACGGCCCGCAGGCCGGACCTTCCCCACCCCTGCCGTGAGGTGACAGCCAACAGCAATTGGTCGACAATAGCAAAGCGAGGAGGTCAAGTTCAGAGCTGCTGCGGCCGCGGCCTGGTCCGGGGCCAGCCCTTACAGTAGGAGGTGCGCTCCGGCCTGTGAGTCACCATGGGAGGCTGCAGCTCCTACCAGCACTGTAGGCGCTGAGATCCGGTGTTTGCGCTCAGGCCGTGGGAGCAGAGACTAACACGGGAAAGAGAGCAGCGCAGCTGGGAAACCAATTCCCGGCTGCACAGAGCCTCCTGCCAACTCTGCTCCGTCCGGACAGGGGAGGCCGCAAGCACGCGTGCTTTCTGTCCTGCAAGCTCACGCCTCCCGCCTCGCGATCACTTCCCGCCCCGCCCCGCCTACAACAACACGAGGCTCCCACTCCGTTTTGTAACATGAAGCATGACCAAAACATGTCATTGGACATGCAGCTCAGAAATTTCCTTTCAGCCCTGGCCGGTGTGGCTCAGGTGGTTGGAGTGTCATCCCAGGCACCAAAGGGTAGCGGGTCCGATTCCCAGTCGGGGCACATGCCTAGGTTGTGGGTTCAATCCCCAGCTGGGGCACACGCAAGAGGTAACCGATCGATGTTTCTCTCTCTTCCTCTAAAAATCAATAAACATACCCTCGGATGAGGATTAAGAAAAATTCATTTTAGAGTATTTCTTTTATCCTTTTTCGAACACTGCACACTCAGCGATTTCTAGACTCCGGATATAGACTGTGTCCGTGCCCACTAGTGGGGGGCAGCTTGGACCACACGTAG
>NW_005310454.1:0-858 GCF_000412655.1 Myotis brandtii
CTCTATCCACTGAGCCAAACCGGCCAGGGCTAGGCTTATTTTGAAAAATAAGGCTGCCTGATACATAGAACACATTTAATAAATATTTGTTGAACCAAGGAAACTGGATTATATGCTTTCTAAGAGTCCTTCTAAGATGGTTTTTTCTTTTTTTTTCTTTTTTTGCCACAACGTCATCCAGAGTGGATGTAAAAAATGTCCTCCCCTATTAATATTAAACCACCAGTGAGTAAGGAGGGGCATGGAGATGCCCAAGTTTAAATACACACATACATGTAATCTTAATGAGCAAATTAATCAACTATTTCATTCGATGTAGTTTCCTCTAGATTCTGCATCGGATTTTGGCGTATAGTAGCTCCCTCAATATATTTATAGAATCCAAAAAATGAATGATTGAGGTAATGAATCGAGTAAGGGCCCAGGCCTGCCTGCAGCTGCCCTCAAAGGGTTCAGGGAGATGAGGCAAATGAAGTCTGAGTCATGGAGAGACTGGGTCCTCCACAGGATGAATAAGAATTGCAAACATGGAGGCAGAGGAGGTGCCAAGCTGTCCCGATGGTCCCAGTCCCCGTGGGGCCATCAGTGACTCCTGCCTCCTTCCTCCGCCTCCCTTCCTAATGACCCTCCCTCCCCATGTCCCACAGGCATGTCAGCTGCAACTTATTCCAAATCACACTCATTCGGTGCTTCTTTCTCCAAACCTAATTGTGCTTGTCCTCCGTATCTGCCTCATTGTCCAAGTGAGAGGTCTGAGTCACCTGCTTCCCTACAGCCACTCCACTGAAATGGAGACATCAACTTGACCTTAATTACAACCACTGAGCTACCATTTGCTGGGATGGACCATGGGCTAGG
>NW_005310455.1:0-858 GCF_000412655.1 Myotis brandtii
AAGAGGTTCAGAAGCAGTGTTCCTCAGAGAAAAGGCATCTCCCTTCCTCCCTTCCCATCATGGCAAACCCCAGTAGAGGTGGCTGGGAAGTCTTAGACAGTACAGTGGTGCCAACAGCCATTGCTGGCAGAGGATGGAGCCACAGCATGGCAAACTTTCCACCCATCCAAACAGCCAGGTAGAGAAAGCTGTACAATAGTGCCTACAGCGATTGCTGGCAGAGAGGTGGAGCCATAAGATTGCAACTTGCCTCCCTTGCCCCACCAATTCTATTAGCAGTGGGGCCAGTGACCATTCGTGAAAAGGAAATAGCTCTAGGAGCTCACAAAGCCAGTTCTCCATTGCCTGCCACACCAGTTCTCTATTCCCCCCATTACAGTGGTGATGCCCCATAACCCAAGCAAGCCAGTCACAAAGGACACCCATTATCCCAGTGCATACATGGCATTTTCCTTAACTGAAATAATACCAATCCACTGTAATCCCAGAGGCACAAATAATGGAAGTAAGAGAAAACAAAAACTTGTGCTATAACACCATCTACTGGGGGGGAAAAAAGTACCCTGCCTGTCAACCTGCTGAATTGTTGAGATCAAAATAGTATCTAAACAAGAAAATAGCTGAATAGCTCAAATTTGTGTCTGAGAAACAATCCATCAAATACCATGAACAACTAAGGTAACATGGGAGCACTTAAAAAAAATGAAAAGCCTCCAGAAGCCATGGAAGACTTTCACTTAAATGATAGAGAATTTAAGACTGCAGCTGTGAAGAAGCTCAGTGAACAAGAGAACTCAGAAAGGCAGTTCAATGACCTCAAAAATAAAATTAATGAACATAAGGCGTACTTTACCAAAA
>NW_005310456.1:0-858 GCF_000412655.1 Myotis brandtii
GTGTACTCTGGGCAGACATATTTTCTATTTGTCTCTAACATTACTAAGCTCTGAAAGGAAGGGGGTGTTTCTTTCATTTTACAGACAAGGAACTTAAGACGGAGAACCTAAGTCAAGTACCCAAAGACAGGGGGCAACTCAGAAGCAGGCCTGGAAACATTTAGACTCAGGTTCCCTGCCAAGGTTTTGTTCTATGCCCACGCTACTTATTATTGAACCTTATTCACTCTTTCTGTCTGATTCCTCAAGATGGGAAACAGCTCATTGTCCTCTCCTCAAGTGAAGTCATCTCCTGCCCCGAAGTTGGACGAGGTGGCCTTTTAGTCTTCTCAGAATGAGAATTCTCTTCCTCTATTCTTTCCTCATGACCTGTCCCTAAATTACTACAGTTCCCTTCTGGGTGAAATGCAGGGGCTAAAATCTTTATTCTTCACAACTCTGTAGCCTGGACATAATGTATGCATTGCTAGGCATCCCAAAGGCAGGGCGAGTTTTCTAACTATAACATCACTGCGCTATTTCAGCACAGCTTGCTGCCACTGGGACCCCGGGGCCTTTATTCTGTCATACATATGCATTTGTCACCATTCCCCAGCTTTTATGCTACAGATTATTTATTTTTTCTACTGAGTGTACTTATTAACCACCATCCTGTTTATTTCTGCCTGGTTATCTCATTTGTTACTAAAGAGTAACCTTGACAAATTACAAAAGTGAGTAGAAATTTCACTGCTTCAGAGATCCCCATTGTCTGGTTTACTTCCCTCCCTCCCTTCCTCTTCCCCTTCCTCCCTCCCTCCCTTCCTCCCTCTCTCCCTTCCTCCTCCCTTCCTTCCTCCCTCCCTTCCTCCCTTCCTC
>NW_005310457.1:0-858 GCF_000412655.1 Myotis brandtii
ATGTGTTTGAGTCTTTGCTTTGAATTCTTTTGAGTACATACCCAGAAGTGGAATTGCTGGGTCATATGGTATTTCCGTGTTTAATTTTGTTATGAATTGCCATACTGTTTTCCACAGTGGCTGCTCCATTCTACATTCCCACCAGCAATGCATGACAGTTCCAATTTCTCCACTTCCTCACACCACCTGCTATTTTCTGTTCTTTTTAAAAACAATAGACACTCTAATGGGTGTGAATTTATTTTCATTTTTCATAACAAAAGTACTCAGAGAGTGATATCCTAGAGTGGTGCTAAGTTGCACTTTTAAAGATGTAGCCTTGGTCTGGATGTGGCTGAGGATGAGCTGGAAACCTGGACTTGAAGTCACCCCTTTGGTTTGGGGCAGCTCCAACTTTGTTGGCCCTTTAGTCCTACGAGGCCAGGCTGGCGGTTACCCTGCTCTTCGGGAAACGGGCATTTGGAAAGCACCCGCTGGTGCTCAGAACACAGGGCCAGGTGTTTCTCTTGGTGACAAAAGGCTGTCCTCCTGGAAGCTGCCTCTACTCATGTGCACATAAACTGACATATTTCCGATTGGGTCCTGAAGGTAGGAGAGGAGAGGGTCCTTGAGCTCCACAACTAAGAGCATAGCTAACAAGGATCGACTTTGGGGAGAGGGTAACTAACCACGTCACTATGGCCCTGGGCGGGCAGCCGAGACAAAAGCCGGCCCAAGCACAGGGTTCTTAATTGTGACATATCACAGCCTCTCAATGAAGACACATGAGCATCGGGGAGGGGAGAGAAGAATTGGGATGTAGGTCAAAATGTGACCCAATTTCCTGTATATCAAAACCACTAGCAGATACCCTTCTAC
>NW_005310458.1:0-858 GCF_000412655.1 Myotis brandtii
TCGCGACCCACAGGTTGAGAACCGCTGGCCTAAAGGCTGCAAAATCACGACAACTGAAAACACAAATCATGGCAGCTGAGTGAACACCGTGGGCAAAGCAGAACCCTGGCTTATAAAACCCAAGTTCCATCCAAACTCCTTCTCCTAGCAACATGAAGACCGATGTGCAAGCTTATCCTTCTCACAAATTGTAAACTAATCTCTTCATAAGAGCCTAGACTTGACTCTTGTTTATCTGGACAAGGTCTGTTGAACTTTCAGGAGTTTTTACTCTTGGACACACAGATATGGTTCCAGAATATAAGGTCTTCTCTGAAGCAACATTTCAAATAGTTACACATTCAATCAGTGTTTTATACCCAACACTTACTTGCAGTCTGTACATGCCTGCTTATTTGTTCATCACTCACAGAGAATCTACGTGAAGCAAGTATGATGCAACCACAAATCTATTCTGAGGGCAGAGACACACAAGCAACCCGGAGGAGAGAGAAACAGGCAACAGAGGAGCCTCGGTCTTCCAAAACGTCTCTGGAGGAACCTATACAAGGGTGGGCAAAAGTAGGTTTACAGTTGTTTATCTGGAAAATACAATAATTAATAAATAGTAACACAAGAATAAACCATCACGTGTACTCACAACTGTAAACCTACTGTTGCCCTCCCCATTTCCTAAACTCATCTCATCTCCACAGCTCTTCTAGAGATCCCTGAGGAACTTGGGCTATGAGACTTGCCAAACAGAAGAACTAATGAAAAGAAGGGGAGCTTCAAATTTGGGTTGGACTCCAAACCGCCATCCTTGAGCATGCTGTGCCGATGACGGAGTAAACCTCGCTGTGTTCACTGGGTTGGCAG
>NW_005310459.1:0-858 GCF_000412655.1 Myotis brandtii
TTTTTTTTTTATCATTATGATTTCAGAAGTGAGACCAGAACCATGAATAGAAGAGAAGGGAGGTGTAGAAGCAGTGTGATGACATTCCGGACAGAGGGATCAATATGTGCAGACCCAAAGGCAAGAGAGTGAACGCTTGAAAAAATAAGAGTTCACTCTGGTTGGAGTGCAGAGGAGTGAGCCTAGAAAAGTGAGTGAGTGCCAGACGTCACATTCAAAAGCTACAAGTTTATCCTTAAAACAATAAGAACAATGACAATGTTTTCAGTTAGGGTGTATGTCAAGATCACTTTGGATACTTTTTGGAGAAATATTTTGAAGGATATAATTTTTCATTCTCAATCACATGGTATGCTTCACTCAATCCCATATATCCCTACAGATAAGGATGATTTAAGAACTTTGAGCTATGATTAAGTAATGTTTTTGCTTAATTGTGTTTATGTTTTCCTCCATAATTCTTACAAAAGTCATCACAGGGCATAAGATATGTGATAAATGGAGATCTCTATGCTTCCACAAAGGCTATTCCTAATTAACGCATACAGGCAGCATCACTGTTGGATTGATAGCACCAGGAAAAACCTGTCCACAGAGAAGAAATGGTGCACACAAAAGCAGAGGAGTCTGTTCTCAGAAAGATGAAGTAGATAAACTTTTCTTAGTCTTCCTACTAAGTACAACTAAAAACCCTATGCGTTATATATAAAATGAACAGAAAATGGCATAAAAGAAGGCAGACCAGTGAGGGAACTAGAGATACAAAAACCTTCATGATGGTGTGCTCCTTGAGCTTCCTTCTTCCTTGCATATCCCAGACTCAGAGAAGAAGTTGGCAATCCCAAAGCATGAATGGGG
>NW_005310460.1:0-858 GCF_000412655.1 Myotis brandtii
AAAGGTTTTATGAATCTATAAATCACTGTCAATAATTCAGAAACCAGAAGGAATCCTTTAAAAAATTAAATCCTTAAAAATGTGCACTATATGAACTATGAAATTTCTCTATTGCTTATTACTCCACTTTCTTTCAAAATATTAGCTGGCACATGCACATTAAAAGAAGTAAATATGCTGGCCAATAGAAACTCTTCCACACAGAAGAGGAAAGGGGTTGGTTAAAAAGAGATGGCATTATAAGTCTTAATAGAGAGGAACCACCCCATTCTGTACATCCAAATCCAATTAGGAGATGACTTCTACAACTTCCTGTGATCTCCCAATGATGTTCTAAATAACATTTCTTCTAGGTTTAATTTATTAGGTTGATGGACAAAAATAACACTATGTTGTGTTTCCCATGGGGATTCAGAAGAAATGTCTTTAAAACATGAAAGTATGCATCAAAAAAACCTCTTAGTTCTACATGAACATCAAAGTATTAATAAATAGGTAATATATGATGGAAACAAAAGAATTCATTTGAAAAAAAAGCAACTTTAATCGCTATATTTGATGACTTATGTGAAGTAAAATCACCAGAAACACACTAACATTGCAAATAAGAAATGATACGTTTTGGTTAATGAAAGCAAAAAATGGTGTCTTTTCAGGAAATACACTAGAAAAAAGTTGAGAAAGCTCTCATGTCAACAGTATACCTAGATGTCACCATTTTCTTCCTGAAGCTATTTTTGACAATTTAAATTTCAGTCGGACAAAACCAAAGGAACATCATAACATTTAGTCCCCGGTCTCCACTTCCTCTCTTCACATCCTATTAAATATAACAGCCCTAGCTGGTTTGGCTCAGTG
>NW_005310461.1:0-858 GCF_000412655.1 Myotis brandtii
AATAACTTCAAGATAACTGGTGGTGTCTTTTGTACTATGATACATTCTATTTTATGCATTTAAAACATTATCCCCAGAAGAGGATCCATGGTACAAGAAAGATCAGGAAGGTTTTGTTTTCTAGGTTTGGGGCAATGTCAACCCAGTTCTCTTGCACAAGGGTGTCTCCCCCCGTGCCCATCCTTCACATTTCTTACCATGGAGTAAGCTCTGTTTGCTTAAATATGTGTCAGTCATTGTCCCAGGAGCTTTCTGAATGTCACACCTTTGGGGGACATTCTGAGGAAGAGCTAAGCATGGCCCTTGGGTCTGGGCCTGCTTATGCCTCAGATCAGCTGACATCAGGCCGGGGCAGTGACCAGTTCGGACTTTGCCCAGTGGGAAGAGAGAAGGCTACCTCTGCTGATTTTGGTTCCTCTAGGGCAGTGTTTCAGCTGTTGCAGTTGACCACTTCCCTTCCTAGGGGGAAAGCCAGGTCCGGGCTCTAGGAGAGAGAAGTAGAAGAGAGTTTAGCCAGGCCCAGGGCAGGGGCTCTGTTTGGATTTCCCAGAGTTACATCTGCAGTCTGGGTCCAGAGGCTCCTCTCCCAGCACATATGAGTCATCTACAGCAGTGGCAGCCTCACGAGGGTATGTGCACAAGGCCTGCGGACTTATGTATGATCGTGTAGTTGCATTAAAAGGTCATGTCTCGCCCCAGCTGCTTTGGCTCAGCGGAAAGAATGTCGGCCTGGGGACTGAAGGATCCTGGGTTCGATTTCAGTCAAGGGAATGTACGTAGGTTGCAGGCTTGATCCCCAGCTCTGATTGGGGCATGTGCAAAGGCAACCAATCTATGTATCTCTCTCACATCAATGTT
>NW_005310462.1:0-858 GCF_000412655.1 Myotis brandtii
GAGTTGGAGTAACTGGCCCAAAGTCACTCAGCTGTAATGGTGACAATGTGGCAGGTCGCCTGGCACCCTCAGCTCAAGGAGTTGGTAAAGAGCACAGGTTTGGAAATGAAACTGACTTGGGGCTGCAGCTCAGCTCTGCTACTTAACTCCGGGGTCTTTGTCAAGACAGTTCCCATCACAGAACCCCTGTTTCCTCATCAGTCAAATGGGGATTTCTAATACCTCCCTTGTGAGGATTAGATGTGAATGTGTTTAGCATGCCACACACAGAATAGATACTCACATGCAAAATAAACGAACAAACCAAAAGGGCACAAGGCTCCGATCTCGATTGAGGCAGCCAGTCCAGGTGCCTGGCCTACCTGGGCTTCCCCCTCCTGCAGCCGGGCAGCTGGCTGAGCTGGAGCATGACCACTCCCTGGGGCCAGTCGTTAGGAAGAAGATTCTGTATGAGTCATTCAGATCCACTCAGCTTGCCCGCAGTTCCCTCGGATTTGGTTTTGATCCAAGAGTTGTGTGCCTGAAAGGGCATCTCCAGAGGCCAGTGGGGCACTGGATGCGGAAAACGGGGCAGGGACCCTGCCCGCCTTTCTGCCTGGGCGTTCCTGTTGATCAGTGGTATCAGTGACTGCTTCAGAAATGTGCAAACACAGCCTTGCTTTGTATCACAGCTGCCTTTTGGCCAAAATGCCTTTCCCCTAGAACCCGTTTGGCAACCTCTCCTGGAGCCGCAGGGCAGCCAGGTTTGGGAAATAAAAAGTCAGAGATACTGCTTTAGCCAGCTTGACCTGGGTGGGCCACATGTCTCGAGCTCCCCCCGGGTTCCTCTAAGTCAGTGGTTCTCAACCTTCCTAATGC
>NW_005310463.1:0-858 GCF_000412655.1 Myotis brandtii
GCACAAATGTCAAATGAACTGGATAATTACTTCAGAATGAACCCTGTGACTTGTGTTAGGTTTTTGGGAGGAAGATTTATTTTCCTTTAAACTGGCTTCCTTCTTGTGTGTGATACATGCCACTAAGTCATCGCGGACTCCCGGTGACCCTATGAATAAGTGGTATCCAAAATGTCCTATTCTCAACAGCCCTGCTCAGCTCTTGTAGACTCGTGCCTATGATCTCTTTTATGGAGTCCATCCATCTCATATTAGGTCTTCCTCTTTTCCTGCTGCATTCTATTTTATCCAGAATTATTGTCTTTTCCAGAGAATCCTGCTTCTCATAATGTGCCTGAAGTAGGACAGCACAGTTTTGTCATTTTTGCCTCTAGCCATGTTTCAGGCTTAATTTGCTCTAGGACAAACTTGTTCATCTTTCTGGCACTTCAGGGTATCCATAGAGCTCTCCTCCAAAACCATATTTCAAAGGAATCTATTTTTCCCCCATTAGCCTTCTTCACTGTCCAACTTTCACATCTGTACATAATAATTGGGAATATGAGGTGTCAAGTATCTTAGCCTTGGTCTCTAATGACACATATTTGCTCTTAGTGATCTTCCCAATTTTTCCATTGCTGCCCTTCTGAGTCTCAGCTGCCTCTTGATTTCTTGGCCACAGCTTTTATTTGAATTGATGACAGAAGGTAAGCAAAGCCCTTAATAATTTCAATGTCTCCATTGTCTTTGTTAAAGTTGAGTATGTCTTTTGTAGTCATGATTTTCTTTTTCATGTTGTTTAAATGCAGTCCTGCTTTGGTACTTTCTTTCACTTCATTGAACAGACTGTCAAACCTCAAAGGGAAGGTAGGGGAGGGT
>NW_005310464.1:0-858 GCF_000412655.1 Myotis brandtii
TGTCATCAAGAGACCTGGTGAGGTGAGAGAACAGACTGAACATTCAAAGGGAAGTGACCCCTTTGAGGCTGAACCCTAAATAGCCCATCAAGCCTCCATCTGCCAGGAACACCTGGAGCTGCTCTCAGACCTTCTGAAACTATGAGAACCCTTTAAACATGGTTCCGCTTTTCAAAACCCAGCGCCTGTACTGTGCCTTCTGCCTCGGAGACTGTGAAGTGAAAGTGGCCCAGGTGTGGCCTCCCCATGTTGGGAGGGTAGTTCTGGAGGGAAAACACTGGCTGTTCTAACACAAATCCCGTAACTAAACACAGTCCATTCATTTTGAGTGCTGCTCATCAGGTAGCTTTCAGAGGCCCTGAATTCCCCTGAATGGCAGAGAATAACTTTGATTTCAGTGAATGGCTCGCCATAATAATCATAACAATCCTGTCTGAGGAAAGCATGGATTGCAAGGCTCCTTTCAAAATACACACCACTGTAATCGTGTGTTTCAGTTCCCCCAAATACTCTTGCTCCTATGTATAGTTCCCATATCTTGCGTTCTTGGAATATTAACATAATTAGTCTAATTTGGGTTTAATGTTGCTACTATTGTGACATAACTGCAAAGAGGCTTGAGAAAAATGCTGCTAATTTTTCTCTTAAAGAGATAGATTTAATTTCAGCATTTTGGGGAAATATTGAACAACAGCAATCAGCTTTAAGTTTAAGCAGGTGACAGGCCCAGTTACAGATGATAGAGGTGAAGGTTTCTCACTGTGGAATAGCTGCTTAATAATTCTTCAGGCGTTTCTTCAACGTCTCTACCATGTGGTTAAATGATATGGCTATGAGCTCAGTTACTCACTTTTTTTT
>NW_005310465.1:0-858 GCF_000412655.1 Myotis brandtii
GAGCACACCGGCCAGGGCATGTCTGAGCTTCTTAAAGTCTTTCTTTTGTGACTGCCATCTGACCATCTAATTGGCATATTCTGCCTGCTTGCCTCACCTCCTGACCAATGAAGCCACTGAGTGATTCATTAGCAGATGAGTAACCCTGGGCTCTAATTCGACCTTCCCATGTTCCTTTTATTAATAGGAGTGCACTTTGGAACTAATGGTGTCAGACCTCTTTGTAAATAAAATCTAATCCCACCATAAACTCTGTCAGACTGGCAGGCAGTAGGTCTCTTTCCACTTGCAAAATGACCTGGGAAGGTCAAGCACCTGGTTTAAAGTCTTGCAGGAAGCCTCTGGCACTTCTGTATCCCACCTCTCCTGACATTTGGTGATGCCCAGCGTAAGTAGCTTTGCAGGTCTCCATAGGGAGGGTGGTGCTGAGAACTTGGAGCCCCTGGATTCTAGTTAGGATTTTCTCCCTTTACATTAGACCCCACGGAGGCCCTCCACTCTAAGTCCAGAAGGTCCTCGTTACTTTTAATTTGCAGGGGATATAATTACACCTGTCCCTTCAGGCTAAACCCTGGCTCCCCTTGAAAGAAGGTATTATTTTAGTGCTGTGGGTCTGTGCAAGCACACCATCTGAATGAAATGGCATTGGCAGCCCTTTTATGCCAAATGTCAGTTAACATAGAAGGGCTATCAGTAGCATTCAGTTGACCTGAACTTGGAAGTGAGACACTACACTCTACCAGCTTCATAGAATCACTCCATTGGTTGCCTTCCTTTTGAAGTTAGCTAATTACCTACAAAAAAAAAAGTGAGATGAAAACATTTTATTTCACCCTGCCACCGTGGCTCAGTGGTTGA
>NW_005310466.1:0-858 GCF_000412655.1 Myotis brandtii
TGCCTTCCCCAGATCTCCTTCAGAGTCCAGGGTCCCCTGGCAGACCATGGGATGCCACCAAGCCCAGAACTAAAGGAAGGACACTTTAAATAGACACTTCCATGCCTGTGTCTCATCTAGATCCTCACTCAAAACCCAAACTCCTGGGCATATGTGGCCTCGATATTTAATGACTTAGGAATGACTGTTTAATATTTTAGATGTGATAATCATATTGATGTTATGTTCAAAGAGAGATGTATACTGAAATATTTACAGATACGATTTGATGATGCCTTGGAAATGGTTCATGGGGGGCGGGGGAGGTGGGGGGAGAGACATGAGCACAGACATTACCAGACTGTCACGAATTGATTATAGTTGAAACTGGGCAACGTATAAGTAGGGGTTCATTATATTAGTCTCGGCACTCTTGTGCACATTTGAAAATTGCCCTGATAAAAGTGTGTGTGAGTTCTTTAAAGATCCCTTCATTTCTGGGACTGCTGTTCAGTGCCCTCATGGCATCCGAGGGAGGAAGGCCCTCTGCTTCACACACTGTCCCCCTCCCTGTCCACTCACTTCTGCCTCTCAGCCTCCTCAATAAATCAGGATGGAAGACATGGCCGAGCAAAGAGCTGCCGTCTGGATAGGAAATAGACCTCATTTTCTTGCCTTTCTCCTTTACAAGCTCTCTGGAGGGGTTTTCTTTGCTTATGGTCTATTTTACGGAGCAGATCACTGTTTGTGCACAGGGACCTTCCTCGTGGCATCTCTGCTACCTCGGGGCTGCAGACTGTGGGCTGCTCTATCTGCCCCACACGACTGTGGCCAAGCAGGCTGCAGGCTGAGTGGGAAGACCGAGAGAAGCTCAAACTC
>NW_005310467.1:0-858 GCF_000412655.1 Myotis brandtii
TGGTCTCAATGGGCTCCATTTTCTGTACGAACAGAAGAAACTTACTTCTCTGCGCTTATCTATGAAACAGGGGCCATGACTGCATCTTGTCTTCCTCCCAGCAATGGCATGAGGATTGAATGGTGTATTTTAAGAGCACACACATTGGGCTGGGTGAGACCTAATTAGTAGATTAGTCTGAATTCAACTATAAAAATTAATGTGCGATGGATCAAAATGAATTATTGGTAAAAACCAGAGTTTACCAATCTCTGCATAGCCTCCTGGCCCATAGCTCTCATGACCTGACTGAGCTGATGAATTGAGTGGAAAATAAGAATAATGGTGACAAATTTTGGCAGTCCTCATCCCAATCTTATCTGCTTGAAAGAGTGCCCTGACTCAGAGGCTCAACTTATCCAAACTTTCGGACCAGAATTTACCTATCACAGGGATGGAAGCAGTATAGACCTCTTATCTTGCTTTTATTAAATTCTCAAATAACTGCCCACACTCAAAGAATCCATTGGCTACAATTTGGCTTCCCCTGAAATTCTCTATTCAAAGAAATTTGAGCACTCTCTTTTCATTTTATTGTTACTATGCACTCTTATACAAGCCTGTCCCCTGGAAACCCAGAATTCTGACAAATTATACTTCACACCATTCCTCTTTTCTCCCTTTATTCCTGGCTGACTAAAGACAACCTTTGAGGTGACCTTTAGAAACCATGTCTGAAGCTAGCACTATTCATTCTCCTCTTTAATTTTGTTACTGTGAAATATAAACAGATGTGGCCCTGGATCTCTGAATGACTTCATGGAGCAGTCTCCCAGTGACCTCTTTGCCTGTCTTTCACATCTTACATGAACAAAAAAA
>NW_005310468.1:0-858 GCF_000412655.1 Myotis brandtii
TCTAGACCAAAAGTACAAGCCGATCTCTTAACATGAATTTTTTAAATCAATGAAATATTAACAAATTAAATGCAAGTACTAGTATATATCCCCCCAACACACACATATATAATGACAAGGTATTTACCTGTTAGCATAATAAGGAGGAAATTAAATAATCTCAATAAATGCAGAAAAATATTTACTATCATTTAATACTGATCCATGATTTTTAAAAACAAAACAACTTGTAGCAAGCCAGAATAGAAGGGATAATTATATTTTTTTTCTTTGATATAGAGTACTTACCATAAATCATATTTAATTATTACATATTACCTTTTCTTTTCAACATTGCTTTTGAGGTCTTATCCATTTCAATAAGGGAAGGAAAATAGTTTTAATAAATGGAAAGAAAGAACACTGCTGTTAGAATATGACAAAATTATAGGCACAGAACCTCCCACAATTTGAAAATTAATGAAATTAATAAGTACAGCATTTTACAAGGTTGCTAAATATAAGATTAGTATATAAAATTAAATGTACTTCTATATTTCAACAATAAAGGGAAACTAAATTTTAAAAGGATACAATTTATTAGTTACAAATGTAACTGAAAACTAAAAAACATTATTGAAAAAATTTGAGCAAGATCTACATAAATTTGGTACTCCCCCTTGAATACCAAATTTTGTTGTCCATCTTTCTGAAAGAATAGTATGGTCTTAGAAACATCACTTCCACTCTATTCGTTATGTAACCTCATACTATCTGGATCCTGCCCATAATTCCATAGAAACTCCATGAGAAAGTTGTCTAATGATCTCCTAATGGGCAGTCCAATAACCTATTTCAGTCCTCATTTTATTTGACACA
>NW_005310469.1:0-858 GCF_000412655.1 Myotis brandtii
CCTGAAAAGTGGCACTAACAATTGTCATCTATCTCCCTTGCAAATGCAATTGAGGGAAAGCTCATGAAAATGTGTAAGAGGAAATTGTTACATACCTAAGAGGCATCCAATTTACAAATATTGATTTGTTGAGGTAGAGAAGTAGTGGCTAATTAGAAATTTCAGAATGATCTTCTATCTTATGTTAATTCAAAGCCAACCAACCAACAACAAACCAACAGACATCAGCAACCTCCTACAGAGGAAAGAAGATAATCTTGCGTGGCTGCCTCCTATGATTCTGGTCCACTCGACATCACCATTTTTCACTACCCAGACTAACTGCAGTCTTCCAGAATTCATCTCCTAATTTCTTCTTCTCTTTCAGCATAATCTGTTGTCATAGGCCATTTTAGACTATGGACACCTTATAAGTACATTGGGCTGTAGCCACAGCTAAGTGGGTAAATATGATCAGCTGTGTTTGCTGGTGTAAAATGAATCTTCTAGCATTTTCTAGACTTTCCAAATAACAGTGATGTTCCCAAATAACAGTCCTTTGTTGAATGAACTTCCCTCAGGGAAGATATGTATCTCCCTTAACATGGAATATAGGTTCTCTCTGATCTGGCCCTTCTGGAATCATCTTCTGCCATTTCCCACTTCTCTGTACTGTGCATTCCAGAAGCACTTTGGTCCCCTCTACTGTCCAGGCTGCTGGTAACCCCCGTGTCAGTGCTCTAGCTGTTGCCCTGGAAGCTCCTTTGTTCACCTGGCTTACTCCAGATTACTCTCTGGATTTAGTTGAGGTATCACTTCTCCCAGGAAGTTGTTCTTTTTTATTAATCCTCACTCGAGAATATTTTTCCATTGATTTTT
>NW_005310470.1:0-858 GCF_000412655.1 Myotis brandtii
AACAATTGTGAAATGGGTACTTGGTGATTCTTCTGTAAATAAAGCCAGAATCGGTAGATGTGTGTCCCCAGGAGTCCGAAAGCTATTTTGAATCCGTCCTGTAGCAAATAGCCAAAGACCTAATAAGCTCATCTCACACCCCACTTGATATCTGAGAAATGCATTAGTTTCCAACACCTCCTAATCCATTGTGACAAGTCGTATCTAATCACAGGCAGCAGAGTTCCACCGTGGAATGAAATACCACAGGAGCAGGTCAGGAATTTCTGGGCTCTCATTTGTCTGTGGCTATCGCTTGGCCTGGCAGATATGCCAGCCTCAGCCACAGGGGTCTCTCAAGGTAAGAACCAAATGGCCTGGCATCGTTTGCAAAGCTTTCGCAATAGTGAAGTGTCACCCGTATCACAGAGAATGAATAGTTGGTGAGGGCAGGGTGTCAGGATAACAACTGGCCAGCCCTGCAGTGAGTGGTAAATAAGAACTTACTTCTTAGCAAGGAAATACGGCTAACCCGTCCTCTCCCTCTCAGCGAGAACTTACCAATTTAAAAGGAGAGCAACAAAAATCTTAAAAGATTTAACTGAAGAGATTAAGCGACGTGCCCCTGGCTACACGACTAGGGAATGGAAGAAATTAAGTGGCCAGCTGTTGCCCCTAGAATGCTCTTCCCCACCCACACACTTGTCAACATTTCCCTTTTCGTCAGTGTTTACGTTTCTCATATTTCCCCCCTCTTTTCCTATTATTTCCCTTTTGGAGTATGTGGTCAGCTATTTGATACCTAAGCATGAGGAAAATACAGTGTAGTCGTCCGTCTGTGTTGAGAAATAACTTCTGTGTCTTTTAAAGAAAAAAAAA
>NW_005310471.1:0-858 GCF_000412655.1 Myotis brandtii
TATATATGTATAAATTCACTTTGTGTTCTCATTTGATACCTTCCCAGGGTTTCTCTCTTTAGGGGTGTTGTGTTAACTTATGGAGAATGAGAAACCAGACACGGATGGATAGGGTTTCATGTTGTTGTTCTCACTTTGACATTGTAAACTGATTTTGCATAACCCTGCTTTACTGAAGGAGGGAGAGGAAGGAGAGTGAGCCCTGAACAGAATGCTGTTCTGGCATCTCCTGATTTCAGCAGTACAAAAAGGGTGTAATGCATTAGGATTCTCAGAGTACATTGAATCTGTTCCCGTCACTCTGAATATGGAATTAATGACTGTAATGCCTTTTGGACAAAGAAAGATGGCAATACGTGGCAATATTAATCAACAACGTATAGATTTGAAATGGGCTCTTCCAAAACTTTCCAATCAAATGCTAAATGATGCTAAAGGTCTTCAAAAGCAATTAGGGGAAAGAAACATCAAGTTAACCTTCATCATCTTCACTAATTAATATTTATTGAGTGTCTAGACATCTTGGTTTGCTTGAAAGAGGAAAATAATCTGGAATTTTATGATAATTGATGAAATACTTATGAGTTCAGTGACAAGGTAGAAAAGGTAATAAATGAAGTAGTTGAGCATGATACGAACTACTTGAAACATTTTTAGAATTTATTGAGGAGATCTCATTAGCAGGATCCTGAATACATCTACTGAGAACTAATGAGTTATGCCTCTGAAGTATCAATTTATTTCTTTTGGAAGAAATATAGTTAAACTATAGCAGGATTTTTGGCTAGTAGTTGAATTTCAGCAACTATCCTCTCTACTCTCTGCAGTTCAATTCAATTCTCTTTAATTATGTGTAAT
>NW_005310472.1:0-858 GCF_000412655.1 Myotis brandtii
AGATAGATAGATAGATAGATAGATAGATAGAGGATGTCAAGCATAAAATGGGTTCTGAAAAGATACATACACCCTGAAATGCTGCCAATGGTTACTTCCTGGGAGGCGTTGAGGGGACCAAGATGGGGGTGGGGTTTCTGTGGCCTTATCTATGAAGTTAACTTTTTTAGGCAAGGGGAATGTCTTCTTGATTAAGTAAAACTTAATAGGAAACAATAGGAAAGCCGAGGAGAAAACTGGGGATAGAGGCACTTAAAGCTGTCAAAATCCGCTGAGGCCAGATGCTCAGGGCACCGGCCTTTGGAGCGGAGGCCTGGCTTATTTATGTGGCCATATCTGGAGGCAGCCACTCCTGCTGGCTCCCCCTCCTCACCCCCAGCTCTGTGCTGCCCAAGCCTCCCTCCACCTAAGCAGTGGACACCTGATTGGAGCAGAGGTTGACAACTGCTCATTTTATTAGTAAGTGTCATGTCCAGGGAGCTCAAATGGCCAGTTTTCTCTCTTTTTCCACGAAGGCTCCTGTCAGTGATCAAAGCTGCCCTGTGTCCCTGGGCGGGGGTGGGGGAGGATGGAAGGGGAAGGGGAGGCTGTCCTATCACAGGGCGCTGAGGATCCCCACCTGGGTGTGAGAAGGGAGACAGGAAAGGTTCGAAGCAGGCAGAGAGGCTGGGAGGGAGTCGAGGAGGCTCCAGCGGGTGGAACTTTCTAAGGAGGCATTCCCACCTGCACGCACTCAACCATTCTCCACTTACTGCACATCTACTAAGTGCCAGGTCCTGTGCCAAGTGAGGAAGATAAAGAAATGAAAAGGCATATAATTATCTCTGCCTTCAGTGAGACAAACATTCATTTATCAAG
>NW_005310473.1:0-859 GCF_000412655.1 Myotis brandtii
GGTTATTTCCTTCTTCCTAAGCATGGTCAACAGTTGCCCTAGCCATCAGATCTCACCCAAAGCTGAGAAGCACCCCTCCTCCAAAAGGGAGATGTGAATTTGCTTTTCAAAGCTCCCTCCATGGATTTTGCAACTGCTTCCCTCCGTCACCTGCTCCCCAGGGCTCTCTGTAGCTCTAATCCAGTGGAGACTGGAGTCTGGTTCTTTCAGTTTTGTGCCATAGTCACTAGACATGCTATGCTATGCAGGACTATGCTAATTGCACCTGTGGTGAAGCTTAGCGTCTTCAGCTCTGAAACCTATTATAGAACTTCATGAAAATGTTGTATTAATAAACACATTTAATCCTGGTTCTGCCACTGTGTAGTTGTGGCAAGTTACTGAACTTCTCTGTGCCTGTTTCCCCACCTTTGAAATGAAGAGAATTATACCTACTTGCATATGCTGTCACAGAGATGAAATATACGCAATGTGTTTAGCAAAGTCATGGTCAATAGCTTACTAAAGGTGACGTGGAGAAAGCAGTTCACCCCTGGTACAGCGGTAAAAGGGTGTTCTGGTTGTAGAAAATTTATAAATAAAATAAATTACCATAACTGATGTGTTTTTCATGATCACTATGCAATTCTAACCAGCAGCAGTGATGCCATTCTCAGTCCCACTAGGGCGGACTGCTCCCACCACCTCCTCCCTTGGTATACCTCTGGTGCCAGTAATACAGCACTCACATCAGATGAGTTATAAACAAAAGATAAGAAAAAGAAGGGAAGACAATGCAGGAAGTACAATAAATGCAATGATATAATATATATACAGAAAAATATTTTTTTGCGAATATTCATCTGAGTTCCCAATTTTT
>NW_005310474.1:0-859 GCF_000412655.1 Myotis brandtii
CTCTCTCTCTCTCTCTCTCTCTTTCTTCTTCTCTCTTTCTTTCTAAAATCAATCAATCAAAAAAAGATTATTAAATAGGTAACATGTGGAAACAGTTTAGCATAGCCACACAGAGCCAGACACACAGTGAATAGTAAATAAATGACTATTTGATGATTAACTTTTACAGAAACATTTGTTCTTCTGGGTCCTGAGTACGAGTCTCCTAGACTAAATAGCTTCCCTGTTTTCCCCCCTGTTCAGTTCCCAGACACATCACAGAATTATAAGAATATTAAAAACTCAGGGCTATCCCTACACAGAATTTTCCATAACCCTCTTTCTGCTTTGAGCTCCTAAAGCTATTTCATAGAAAAGTGACCTTATTTTTAAATAGAGGGGGCAATTGAAAATCCGTGAACGGACTTACCCCCTAATGATTTTTTTCTCAGACATAATTATAATAATTAGCATTATGAAGTGCTAATTATCTTTGGACACAGAGGACCTACACACCAGAGACAGAGGTCCACATTAAGTAAAGTGGATTTCACTTTCTTCAGTTACAAGATTTCTCTATTTTCCTCTTTGTGATGGTGCAAAAGATATTTAGTCCACCAAACCTCATTTAAAAACTTTTTCCCACTTAAGGAACCTATCTGCTAGCCACTACAGTCAGACTCCATATTGAGCTTATGGGTATACAAAGACATTGTTCCAAACTCATCACTGTTTTTGTTAGATTCTATAGTTATAGGCCAGGACTTAGAACCTGGGGAAAATCCAAGACTGTAAAGACCACAAGTTTTTTGTTTAGATGGCAAATCATTTTTATTATCAAAGGGAGAAACAACCATCCTACTCTGAGTCTTGGAAACTC
>NW_005310475.1:0-859 GCF_000412655.1 Myotis brandtii
AAGGACTAGAAAACTGGGGCCAGCTCGGCATCAGCCTGTGAGGGCAGTGCTGCGGGACCCCGAGTCTACTTGGCAGGGCTGGGGGTTGACTCTGTATCTGCAATAAGCGCCTGGCGCAGGAGTGGACATTGCTGGTCCCTGGCCCCTCCTCTGAGCCAAGGGTTCTCCAGGAAAATCCCTGGCCCCACATTGGTGGCAATTTTGGGTCTGGAAGGAGGCAGAGGCCAAAGAGCACTGCTGGTCACCCATCTCCAAGACTGGGGCAGGGATCTGGCCACAAACCCCACCAGCTTCCAAGTGTTGCAGCACAAGGCAGATACAGGCAGAGGACAAGCAAGCGGGTGAAGGGAAAGGCGATGGAGACCCATGTCTCTACAAGTCCTGTGGGCTGGACAGGTGACTTTCCATAAACCAGGGCAGCATGGCAGTGCTGCTGATCACTGATGCGGAGCAGACCCGTGGGGTTCAAATCCTAATTCCACTGCTCAGGGGTCCTGTCATCTTTGACAGTGACACAGCCTCCGCCACCACAACTGTTTCTTCATCTGGAAAATGGGCAAAGTAATAGAACCGACCTCACCAGTGAGGCTTTGAGGGGCTTCCTGGCACACGCAAGAGCCGTACACACCTCAGGGGGTTTCAAAGTCTACGTGAACTATACACTGACTGCCAGGCTCTCACCTGGATCCCTGAGCAACATACATGGAGACATCTGTGATCATCATGACTGGAGGTGCTCCTGGCATCGAGTGAGCGGAAGGGATGCTGCTCGACACCCACAGTGCCTAGGATGGCCCCCCCTAGTCTGACGCTGCCCGATGTCAGCAGAGCCCAGGGAAGAACTGGTCTACCAACAGCT
>NW_005310476.1:0-859 GCF_000412655.1 Myotis brandtii
ATATGGAGTCAATCCATCTCATAGTGAGTCTTCCTCTTTTCCTGCTGCCTTCTACACTTAATCCACACTTAATAAATAAAGAAAATTATATGTATATATTGCAATCCTTCTGAAACATATATAATTGCTACTTCCCACCACCTACAACTATTTCCACATGTCACATTAGCCTCTCTAAATAATAGTTCTTTAATGAGAAGTGCTATAGAAAAAAATGATTTGAATACATGAAATGAAGGAGTTGCCAAGATGAAAAAAAACAACAACAATAGTTTTTTTTAAAAAGTTGGAAGTACTATAAAGCAACTCAGGAAAGATAAATATGAAAATAATTTTTGTATTTTTCTTAACTTTCATCATTGTAATGATGAAAAAAGTGAAAGACATTAACTTTTAGCATAAACAGTGGTAGTTAATAACTGCATATTTAAGTTTTCCCAGAAAAAAATGAAAGTGAAAATAGGAGGGCTTAGTGATCTGCTACCATTAAGTTTAAAATTATACATTAACACAACCTTATACAAAAACTTTCAGTTTAAACTCACGCCTAAAAAAAAAATAAACTCACTCCTTTGCTTGTAGTAGATTTAACAATACTATAGATATAAGTATAGGTGACATACATATAAATGTGAAATGCAATGAAAAGAACAGCACTATATAAATGACTAAATATAGATAATTAGCAGTTATTTAAAATCTTACATTTTGAAATGGCTTATTTGCTTCCTAGTTTGCAGCTCTTAAGTTATTTTGAGAGAAAAAAAATCTATTTGTAAAGGGCTAGATGGTGCTCTACAAATATATAAACAAAGTACATTCTTTTATATAAGAACTAGAGGCCTGATGCACAAAATTC
>NW_005310477.1:0-859 GCF_000412655.1 Myotis brandtii
ACACACACACACACACACATATATACATATATATACATATACATATATATATATAATAGATGTATAGATATATATAGATAGATAAATATGAGGTGATGGATGTGTTAATTAGTTAGGTGAAAGGAGTTCTTTCACCTTGTAAGACGTATATCAAATCATCAGGATATACAGTTTGAATATCTTACAATTTTATGTGTCAATTAAAACTAAATAAAGCTGAAAAAAAAGGAATGAAATCCTAAGTCTAACCAGAGCTGCAAGGACTGGGATGATTTGGCACTTGCTCATTTCCCTGCCTCTCTCCTCCCCCACCATGCTCTGGCCTTGTGGGCCTTCCTTTCTCCCTCTTTATTACTGGGAGCTCTGCACTTGTTGGCTCCTCTTCCTGAGCCCTTTTCTTCTACATCTTCATGTGGCTGCCTCATTCTCATCACTTATGTCTTCACTCAATGTTCTCTCATCAGAGACATTTTCTTTGGCTACTTTCCTTAATATCACCCACCCACCCTACCCAGTCTCACCCTTCTACTTCTTACTTGGTATTTTCTTCATAGGGTTTATCACAATTTGAAATCAGTTTTTAAACTTGCATTTTATTGTCTTTCTTCCCCAAAGGAATGTGAATTCCACAGGGGCAAGGACTTTTAAATTCTTATTTTCTGCTGTTTTCCCAAAGCCTAGAACAGTGCCTAGCTCATAGCAAGGGCTCAAAATTTGGCTGTTGAATAAATGAACAGAATACAATTTAAATCACTTTCCTGAACTTCAGTAACTCTCATCACTGCTAGTCCTTTGTCTTGCTCTTGAGCTCTTGAGCTCATTCACAAGTCAAGCCCTTCTGATTGTGTGCTGAACTTAT
>NW_005310478.1:0-859 GCF_000412655.1 Myotis brandtii
CTGTAACTCATGCCTGAACAAAGCTTATCTAACACACGTGTTTTCTCTGCAAGGCACATCACAGCCTTCTTGCCCTCAGGAACACTAGCCAGCACTGCAGAACTCCACGTGGGGGCTATTTTAAACAGTGAAATCACTAACACAAAGCACAAAAAATGTGAAAAATGTGGCTCTAAATAAACTGCTAAAACATTTGCTTACAGTGTGAGAGTTGAAACAAGAGGGCAGAGCATTGCTTTGTTTGACCTCAGCTGGGAATGCGTACACAAGGCGACTCAAATTCTCATCATTCTGGGCATGACTGAGCCAGTCTTCCAGCCAGTGGCCAAGAAAGTGCCCGGGGTATCGATTTGGGGGTTACAGATAAATTTTAGTAAGTAGGCAAATTTGCAAATATGAAATCCATGAATATTGAGGATCAACTATATATCTTCCTTAGACATTTATGATCTGCCTCCCCGACCAGAATGTCACTTCCAAGAGAGCAGCTGCTTTTGTCTGTTTTGTCCACTGATGTGTCTCCAGCACCCAGAACACAGTAGACCCTTCACAAACGCTGGTTGGGTAAATAAGCCTGAAGCTCTGTTTATTTTGACCAGACACAATATCAAGTATATTCATATTATTTGTACACAGCGAGTGGCATGTGACTATTGGAACAGATCTTAGAGAACTATCAACCAATAATGCATCATCAATGAGAAACTGAGTTCCAGGGAGGGTTGGTGATCAGCTTAAGGTCACAAAGCAAATTGGATGAAAACCAAGCATGTACATGGTGGGCAAAAGTAGGATTATAGTTGTGAGTACATAAAACATAGAGTTTGTTCTTGTATTACTATTTATTAATTAATTATTG
>NW_005310479.1:0-859 GCF_000412655.1 Myotis brandtii
TGGCCTGGGACTTCTTAACAGACATTGTCCTAGTCATTTGGCTGCTCTTAAAAGGCTGTCTATACCCCAAAAGCATAATTCAGGGGGAAATATACATTAAGACCCTCATATTCTCTCACAGAGAAGAGTGAGATAGTGCTTAAGCATTGCCATGTGGGGTTATATATGCATATTTAAATTAAAGCCATAGGAAGCTTCATGCTGGTGTCTAGACAATAGGTAGAAGGACGTCATATTTTCTTCAAGGAGGACCCCACATGGTCAAGTAAGTCATAGAGACTCAAGAGAGCACATCCTCTGGTAATGTGTGAAGATGCAGGTGATCTGAGCTATGCCAGCATCTCTGCATTCTCCCAGCAAGCCATTACCGTATCATCATCTATGAATTGACATTGGCTATATTAGCCATCTCTACAGCTGGATGCACACATCTCGGATGTCAGGACAGCCTTCTGTTTTTGTATGTGTTCAATGTGTGAGTATAGTATACATGCATGTAATTTATAAATATACATATATTCAGGTTGAAGGCCCAACTTTTTTTCTCATGGGATATGCAATCAAGATTAGAAAACAGTAGGATATATCATGAAAACATCTTGCTATTGGGTTTCCAAGGTATCCTCATCAAAATGGCATTGGAGTTGCATTTAATGTTGCCTAAAGATGTTTACAAGGTTGTGGTCTCCTGCAGCCATAGAGAAGTGGGGGAGAATGACTATTGAACTCCAAGACAACCTCATCCCTCTCATCATGGCACAGCCATCCAAGAAGTAGTACCTGACAAGACCCTTCCCTTTTTGGCAGGCACAGCATGTTAGATAGCACCTAACTGTGGGTCAAATAGCACAATCTTTGG
>NW_005310480.1:0-859 GCF_000412655.1 Myotis brandtii
GTCAAACTGGGCAAAGCACCTGAATGGTCTCACATGTAAGGGAGGTTAAAGGGACTGACAATGTGAGAATTAAATAAGACTACACATGTTAGCTAAGTTAATAAATATGTTAAATACTCGCTTAACTTTTTTTGCAATTAGCTGAGTTCTTTAATGTTTACTGATGAAGCAGAAAATTTATTGATTTCTTGTGAATTTCGTTGTGACCTCTCTTTATGCTGATTTGCAATTCCTTGATTGTTAAAATAGTGATTAGGACTGCATCCTCAGGTTTGTGTCTCCCACTCAGATTTTGCGGGGAGATTAGAATGTGCATTGTGCACAGGCATTTCCTTAGCAACCTCTATGTTTAAAAAAATTTCATTCATACTGTGACAGTTTCTCCAAAAGCAAGTACTTAGAAGTTCTCATGGCATTAACCCTTTTCAAGGGCTAAACAAATTAGATACTAATCACAGGGCAATTTGACTATGCCACAGTAAACTTTCCTATTTTAAGGCTTTCATTACTTTGCTGTGTGAGATGGATATTCACAGTGTTTTCAGTGGAGTAAGAGGTTGCAGATTGTTTGGCTTTCAAGTGAAATACTTCCCTTTCACCCACATTTTGAATATTGTGGGACCACTGACAGCCTGGGTCCCCGTGTGACGCATATCTATTGCCATGTAATGAACTACCCAAAGTTTAGAGATTTAAATTGTTGTTCTGTATGTGTTGACTGGACTCAGCTGGGCAGTTCTTGGTTCCAGTGTCCCTACCCCACTACCTTCCCCCAGCAGTGACAGTGATATTGTGACAGATGCCATGAAGGAATTGCAGGCCAGTAGTCTTCTTGCCTGGTCCTTCAACCCAGAGAGTA
>NW_005310481.1:0-859 GCF_000412655.1 Myotis brandtii
AAAAAAATTCTTCTTCTATTAACTATTTAAAAGTTACCAAGAATACATAAATCATTTGAATTCAATAGTAATATCTTCTTTTTTATAATTAAGATGTTTTTGATTATGTAATTTTATCACTGCCCTAGATTCAAAGAAATATAAAGAGATTTGTTATATGATGATGATATTGAGACATTTAATCCTACACTAATATATCTACAACATGAAATATTTAGGATGTGATGAAACATTATGGCATATTTTGATTTGACTTGGTAGTCTCTTTTGCATCCTCGTCACATTAATTTGACTGAAATGCGTGTTTTACAACAATCCATGTAGTATAGTAAATTTAATCATGTTTACTACTGAATTAAAATGAAATGAATGTTGAAGTTAAATTGGCTAAGGGAAACATGCATACTCAAATTGAGACATATATTAAAAGATTATTAAAGAAAATCAATATTAATTTCCTTCTGAGTTTGAAATGCAGAGAAATTTAATAAATATCATCTTGTCAGATTAATTTTTATGTATTATTAGTGCAGAGGTTTGGAGTCAAATAGATCGACTTTTATATTAAGCAGCACATCTCTCTGCTCAGAGACTCAGTTTCCTCATTTGTAAATTTAAGAAAAAACTTCTAATATCAAGTAACATAAAGAGGAGCACACTTTAATATTTAATTATGTGGCTGTCTTAGTGAGTGTGCTAAAAACTAGGGAGTACTTCGAGTCACAGGGGGAGATGATTATACATCCTGAATCAGAATGGTGGATAGACAGCTTTCAGAGTGAGAGATGATGGCTCACCTTTCTAGTAAGAAAACAAAACAATTGCCAAGGTTGAACTTAAGACTTCAACAGAAGCATCT
>NW_005310482.1:0-859 GCF_000412655.1 Myotis brandtii
TCTCTTCCATTCTCCCTAAAAATCAATGGAAAAATAACCTCGAGTGAGGATTTTAAAAAAAAAGAAGAAGAAGAAGGGAAAGTTCAACAATGCTAACTACTCTAATACCTGAGTAAGATGGTGGAGGAGACTGTTGTTGAGTTTGGAAATTAGGATATAATTGGTAATTTAAGGGGTATGGTCAGGGTAAAGAAAATTTTAAAAATACAACAACAACAAAGAAATGAGCTTGTATGCAGTAGAAATTTAGAGAAAAGGAAATTGAAAGTAGGGATGGTAACAGCTGAGTGGTTATTTTTTGAAAGGCTTCTTGGTGAAGGGGAAGAGGATGAAAGGGAGGTAAGCAAGATTGGTTGGTTGGTAATATGGTGAAATAGGCACAGTTTTAGCCTGTGGGAATGTAGTTAGTAGAAGAGAGATAAAAATGAGTTTGCAAGGAGATAGAGGAAGGGCTGGAAGAGAGGGAAATACTTACATCACATTGAATTAATTCTTAGTTAATATCACAGGCAATGCTTTTCTACACTGGTCCCACTAAATACAGAATTATTCACTTCCAAATAGTTGCAGAACACACACATGTACAAACACATACACACATCTTTACATAAACCACAGTGTGCAATGTTATACACCTCAATGTGTAAAACCTGAAAATATAACATCAGTAATTTAGAAAGGTGATTATTCGATGATACTAAATATTGATAATAAAAATAATACGTTTTAGGATACCTTTAAATGTTTACCCAGTCCCCCACATAATTAAACACCATGTCTTTTGGACATTTTTATTCTTTTCCACTTTCCAGCTACAATGATCATAAAAGATACTGGTTCTATAGTTATTTTGAGTCAT
>NW_005310483.1:0-859 GCF_000412655.1 Myotis brandtii
GAGTTTGGTTACTCTAGTTCTTGAATAAACTGATAACATTAAGTTTCTGAGCTTTAAAAATTAGAGGAATCAGGGTTAGGCAGATACTTAGAAATATCTACCATGCCAAGGGTTCCTACCTAAGACAGCCCATTAATTTCATCCACTTCTTCCCAACATCTCCCAGTAACAGATTGAAAAAATTTCCTGAGTCAAAACCTATTCATCCTGCACCCTAATCACGAGTTGATGGAGGCCACCAGTTGGACCAATTGTCACCTAACATATTTTGTGAAGTCTACGTGGTGTTCTTATTTCTCAGCAAACATTTTCAAAGTTGAGAATTTTCCTATAAAAATACAGGTTTTGGGCTTCAACTTTCCTCAGGGAGTTCACATGCCCTGGTGACAGCAGCCCGCTGGGCATGGGCATGGCCGTGCCCTTTACACGAGATCATTTCTGTCACTGCCTGGCTGCCTGCGGGCCTCTGAGCTTCCTCCATCCTCCGGGGGAAGGTTTGCTGCACATTCACCGTCCACACTGTAGAGTGAGAGCCAGCAGGTCAGCAAGTACCAGGCATCTGACACTTTTCCCGGTTCTGCCTCTTTCCAAAGTCTCGCCCATGTCAACCTTGACCCCACAGCCTGTTCCAGTTCCTCCATGTGTACAACACCCAAAGGGTCAGATACAGGCGTAGTGGCAACTCCCAGGGCTGAGCGGCTTTGAAAACTTACTTTGAGGGTGCTGACTCGTGTCACCCGGGCTGATTTAATGCCAGGCCTTGGCATCTAACGGCCCTTTGTGATTAATACCAGTCATTTGCTTAAAGTTAACAGCCCCGGAGTGACAGCCACAGATAAATTAACAACATTAGAAAAAA
>NW_005310484.1:0-859 GCF_000412655.1 Myotis brandtii
TCTCCTGTTGCTTCTTCTATGCCCTTCCTTGTTTCACGGTCTAAGTATAATCTTGCTGCAGTCCATCAATTCTCATTTGCTTATCTACACGCACACACAAAGAGCCTGGCTGGAATCTGGCCTCTGCCCTGTAAACCCCGCTTCCTAGTCTACCCAGAACCCTGCCACTCTGCCACCTCTACATCCAGGGGTTGGCAAACCTCCTGTACAAGGCCTGAGAGTCCTGTGCAGTATTTTCAGCTTTGTGTTCCAAGTACTCAACTCTGTGGCTGTAGCACAAGCAGCCATAGAAAATGTATAAATGAATGAGGGTGGCCGTGTGCCAATAAAACTTTATTTTCAGAAATGGGCAGAGGACTGGATTTGGTTCCCTGGCCAGGACAGTTTGCTGATCACTGCGCAGGATCCCATCCTGTCCCTGCCCTTTTCAATGGAAAGACTCTGCCGATTCCGCCCTGCTCCACTCTTACCCCCCTGAGGGCTGTTCTCCATGCAGCAGCCTGAGTGATAATGTGAAAACAAGTTAAATCATGGTACTTCTTTGCTCAAAACCTATGACACTCAGAATGAAGTCCAGCTTTCCTAACATGGTCTCTAGATCTGGCCCCTCTCTGTCTGATTCCTGATCCCCCCACCCCCATAACTGTCCTTTCATTCTCTTCTCTTGCTACACTGGCCAATTTCTTCTTCCTCAAACCACATTGAGATAGTTCTGACCTCAGGACCTTTGTACTTGATGTTCCCTCTTTGCCTGAAATGTTTTTCTTTTAGGTAATTATGCAGCTCATTTGTTTTGTTCACTGTGATCTGTGCTCAGACATTAGCTTCTCAGGGAGTCTGCCCTGGCCACCTTTAGCTG
>NW_005310485.1:0-859 GCF_000412655.1 Myotis brandtii
CTCTATCCATTGAGCCAAACCAGCTAGGGCCCTAATAAATTTTTACTTAAATATTAAAAATCACCTATTTAGAAAAGCTTTGTCACTTCTATTTTATTTTTGTACTTAATAGGCTGATTTTTCTTTGGATAACCACATGACAGAAAAATTATTTCACAAGCAGGTAGAGTTAGGGTGGTGTTATAGCACCGTGGTACCTTCAGCATATTTATTGTTGAATTATAGAGTTTTAAATGCTAAGTGGATTTTAAATTAAAATGATACACTGGCAGCAAATGAATTACATTTTCCATGGGAAATATCAGAATAGAGTTAGTGTTAAAGTGGAGGTCATAAGGGGGGAAAAGCAATTTAGTTAAGAAAATAGAAAATGCCCTTAATGATACAAATGATAGAATGGAAGGCCTAATGCTCACGCTGTGTGTTTCATTTTGGTATTTCCTCTTAATGCCAAGCAATAGAGCAAACAAGACATTTTTATTAGATTTTTTTCAACATTTTTGTCATACAGTGGCAATTTGTATCTATTTGTAATTAAAATGGCATTAAGCAAGCAGCACTATTTTCAAGTTAAGCAATATTTCACAATAAAGATCGCATATAAAAACCTTCACTTAGTCAATAGACTCAATTATATAATAGGTATTACTGTGCCCCAGTGTGAAAAATAATGATACATTGTCCAATTACTTTCAAGAAAAGACTTCAGTTTACAAGTTATTCATATGCTGCCTTTTATTATTTCTTAATTGATTCATGCATGTGTGATTTGTCTGACTAACAACAATGACAACTTATGGAATAGAAAGATTACAAATAATTCACAGCTTGAATATACACCAAGGATATGTTCTGACAA
>NW_005310486.1:0-859 GCF_000412655.1 Myotis brandtii
ACCCCTGGGGAAGGGGCGACCCACACAGTGAATGAAGACAATGCACAGACGAACCGAGTTCAAATCCCAGCCCCACCCCGTCCTACTGTGTGAACTTGTGCAAGTTACTTACTTAACAGCCAGTGCCTCTGTTCCCTCATCTGTAAAATGGGGAGGTGGTAGTGCCTCCTGCACAGGGATGCTGTGATGGTTACATTTAAATATAAAATAGCACCAAGCACATGGTAAGCACTGGGTAAGTGTAGGCTATGGAAGGTACTGCTGCTGTTATCATTGTTTTCATCAGAACTCTGTGCTCCCTAGGATCTGGGTAGTTGGAGGGGTGGGGAGAGAGGAGGCAGGGCCACAGTCATAGAACCTCCTGTTGGAGATTCACACGGCAAGCTCCATGAGCGAAGGGGCTGAGGACACGAGGGGGGCTGGCATTGGGTGAGACTGGAGTCTTTGGTCCTCGTTTGAAAGTAGGTGCATATCTGGAAGTGGAGTGTGTCTGGAGGTGGCACGTGTGAGGCTGGGGTGGGGCTGCGTAGAGGTGACTGGGAGGCAGAGGTTGGGGGGATGGGGGCAGTGGAGAGGAATGTCCTTAGAATTTCCTCACTGTCAGCTTCCCGCCTGGCAATGGGGTAGAATGTTACCAACATTCCAGAAGGAAGTCTGCAATTTGGGGTGAGCTGAATGAGGATCCCAGGTGTGCCATTTTGGGGGAGCCTGTATCTCTGGCCACCTTACTGCCCAGGGTGCCTGAGGGCTACCAATTTTTGACCTCCTACTTGTGCCAGGCAAATACAGCAGATAAAATTGTTAACTCTTTTGGAAACGAGAAAACTGAGGCCAGAATCCTTTGAAGGAGTGGTTTTTT
>NW_005310487.1:0-859 GCF_000412655.1 Myotis brandtii
GTGTGTGTGTGTGTGTGTGTGTGTATGTGTGTGAACTGATTCATATCAATTTAACTTAGAGATTTTCCTGTCTTTTCCTTTCCTCTGCCTGCCCTTTGTAAATAGAAAATCAGGATCTCGAGCCTCTTGAGTAGTAGCTGCCCAAAGCTATATGTGCATTTTGAGGCTTCCAAATGATGTCAGGTGCAGAGCACTGAAGCTTCATTCTCACTACCTGTGTGTCACCAGAAGTCTTAAACATAATTACAGCCCACGTGACAGTTGCACACACATTATTTCCCACCTGTATTATCAGTGACTAGTAGTTGCATCTCCCTAATTAAAATGGTGTTAGTATCTCTATTATCAACTCTGCTTTTTTAAGGGCTTTTATTACGTAACTAAAAACTTGCTCCAGGCTGGGATTTAATATGTTCATGTGAGTGTTCAGCAGGTGGCAGGGGATTGGAGAAATGCTAGATATTGGGTTGTTATGCTCCATACCCCAGACCTGTACACTCTAGTGGTGCTTTTGGAACCAAAATTGCTGACTGATGGAGATTTACAGACAGACGCATTTGGGGCATTCTCCAGCTGGCCTGCCTGGTACAGTTACGCCCTGGAGAGCAAAAAGGGACCTTTGAGTAGGTTTAAAATTTAAGACATCAACTACAACTTGAGGACAGCTGGAGCCATTATGACAAGGAAAAAACCCAAACCAGTGATGCAAATAAACACTCACTTTCTGAGATGAAGACTGTTTTAGATCTTAGGGAAAACCTCTGCAGTTCCTTGGGTGGATCAAGAATAGAATTTATTGGCTCTTCACAAGTCTAAAAGGACAAGTGCAGTGATGGGCTGCCTCCTGCATGCCCCCCCC
>NW_005310488.1:0-859 GCF_000412655.1 Myotis brandtii
TAGTTTAATGGTACCCCCCAAAATCTCATCACAGCTAAATAAGAGGTTGGGAAGGTTTGTTTTCTCTCACATAAGGCATAGATCATTTTTACTCAAACTGCTAACAAAAACACACCTCCCAGTCTCTTATTTAGCCCTGGCAGGATTTTAGGGGCCGAGTGATTTGGGTGAAATGTGTAAGTGGAATATGTGGTTGACAGCTCTCTCTGATTATAGTTGGGTCAGCAGAGCCAGGATGACCATCTGGCACAGACCTTCTGGACCCAGTGGGGAGGGGATGTTCTGGAGTATGTTTGCCCTGTAGCTATTCTGTCTGAAGGAACCCAGTGTCCTGCTGATTTCTTCTGCTCCATGTGTCTCAGGGAACTGGACCCCATCCTGACTGAAGTTACCCTGATGAACGCCCGCAGTGAGCTGTATTTAAGCTTCCTCAGGAAGAGGATCAGCTCTGATTTTGAGGTGGGGGACTCCATGGCCTCAGAAGAAGTAAAGCAAGGTAAAAGGCATTTCCCATATTCCTTGGGAGGGCTGGGGTATGGTTATTGTTGTGCATAGTTAAGCCATAGATCTCTTAATAAGAAGTGACGGGTTTGTTGGCATCTGGGGGTTTATGGGCAAATTGACTCCCAGGAGAAAAATCTAGACTTAACTGAATTTGGAATTGGACTGGGCCTTTGAAGCCGTCTAATTATTTTCCTGTGCTATTTTCCCCACACCATGCTTCCTTACCAGCTTCGGTTTAGGGACTGATGTTTAAATAGGTGATATGCACACATGATAGATGGAGGGAGGGAGGGAGGGAGGGAGGGAAGGATGTGGAGAGGGAAGGAGGGAGAGGGAGGGAGGGATGTGGAGAGGG
>NW_005310489.1:0-859 GCF_000412655.1 Myotis brandtii
GTCAAGTTATGGCAGATCCATTCGATGGAATGATACAGAGCCACTAGTTCTGACTTCTACTTCTAGTCAAGGTGAAGTAACAGGGACCAGATTTATCCTGACAGCTGTAACAACCACAAAACCAGGCAAAATATGTAAAGCGAACACTTCAAGACACTGAACATCAGTAAATGAAAAACAACGATACCTGAGATAGAAAATGAGTAAGAGCTTGATGCCTACTGAAAGTTAACAGATCACGATGAGGAATGAGGAAACCCATGTAAAGCTCAGTGATCTCCTTAAGTTGAGGAGATGGAGCTGGTTGTCCCCAAAGCAGCCAGAGTTCACTTGGCAAAGAACCAGAAGGAGAGAGCTGCACAGACAGAACTTGAGAGCTCTGCAAAGGGTTCCTCTAACATCAGTTGAGTACTGATCTACATATGCATAGAAGGAAACCACCTGAAGCCAGAGAAAAAGTGACCTGTAAGAATTAGTGAGAACATATCCCACAACTCACACAGGACTGAGAAAAGTGCCTGTTCCTACCATTTCTGGTGGGAAACTCCATAATTACTATGGCATTGAGTAGAATAGACAGAAGAGGTTTGGTCTCAGTAATAAGGCAAATTAGCCCAGGCTAAATGCTACTCTGGTCCTCCCTAAAGAGCTTAAAAGCAAAACCCAAAAGGATCAAGCTATAAATTATGTTCAAGTAACATAAGCACACTGGAACAAAGTTCATCAATATAAATCCAAAAATATCTAGTATCCAAAAAAGGCAAAATTCACAATTTCTGGCATCCAGTAAAAAAATGACAAGGCATGCAAAGAAGCAGGAAAATATGATCCAAAATGGGGGGGGGGGGGGGGGGGGAAA
>NW_005310490.1:0-859 GCF_000412655.1 Myotis brandtii
ATTCACATACTGGGCATGTGTATGTGTACAGTCAGTAAGCTCCCCTGGTGATTCTAATGTGCAGCCGGGGTGGAGAACACTTTGAGGCTAATGTTTCAGGATCGACTCTCACTTCCTTGGGCCACCAAGGAAGCTACGGATTCTTCCGCAGTCAGGGAATGTGCTGAACGGAGAAGCTGCTGGTTTTAAAATTGTGCATCCCCTGCCAGCATCAGGAAGCTGCTGTGGACTGGAAACTACCACATCCAGGAAGTTGCCACTCCAGAACCCATCACACTTGCTAATATTAACTAGTAAAACGTTGCTCTGCACCTTGCCTCTAGGTGCCCAAGAAGCTACAGTCACGGTGACCTCAATGAACAATGCCCAGAAAAACGAAGCTCCCCCGTAACTGTGCTTATCACAGAAGGACCAGCAGAGAGCCTCTGCCTTGCTCATGTCCTCCCTCCACAGACAGCACAGTACTTCTGATGGCAGAGTCTCTGTCATGCAGGAACCCTAATTGCAGGAATGTCTGGGAGATACAGCTTTAACTTTCCAGCCCTGCAGAAGGAAAGCAAGCTAGACAGAGATTCACGTGGAGGTCTTATACCAATCCAGTGTCCCACCAGAGGCATCATGAGATAGATGAGCTGAGTTGTCTTTTCTTCTTTATTCTTCAGGGACCAGTGATCGAACTCAAAGTCTGTTCCCATCCTTTACCTTTAGACTCCCAGAACCAATCAAGCTTTCCACTTCACCCTCCCTTTTCAGAAGGCAGTTTGGTTACAATTCAGTTCATTTAGAATGATTCCGTTTTATTGCATTCGACTGCTTCCAATTTTGCTTCTATCTCTCAGGTACCCTACGAGTTAATTTC
>NW_005310491.1:0-859 GCF_000412655.1 Myotis brandtii
GTATTTAAAGGGCCAGAAGGTGGAGAACCACTGCCTACGGGGCTGTTATTACGTCCCAGAAAACACCAATCACCCTGAGACTGCTGTGCGGCTGAACTGGAGAAGACTCTGTCACGCTAGACAGAATGGAGAGAGCAGGCAGGGAGACCAAAACCACAACACGCTCCATTTACATTAAATGAGAAGGTACAATGTGCCTGGCACTGACTGAGCGTATAGCCTATATCATCTCATTTAAACCTTCACAACAATCTACTAGCATCCTAATTCTGCAGGTGAGGAAACTGAGTCACAGACACAGTAACCACACTCCCCGATCAGGGGAGGGGGGACCCAAACCTAGACACTCTGACTTCAGAGCCTGTGCTCTCACTGGCCCCATCACAGAGATGCCCTCACCAGCACCTTCAAGCTGGGAAACTGGCTGTGCGAGCAGCATCCCAGGGAGACAGGACATCCAACACAACGGGAAGTTGGTTCAAAGGAATAAAAAAATAAGCACTTCAGGTATTCCGAATATGCAACAGCCTATAAGTATTCATCTGCTGTCAGTATCTTACATCTATAAAATGTAGTTGTGCTGTAACAAAAACAAAGGTGGTCATTATTCCATGTTTGCCATGTTCAATGTTCATCATTCCCCTAGGTTTCAGGGGCCATGAAGATAAGGTCTTGCTCACTGCTTTGTCCCCAGAGCCACCGACGAGCTAGCTGTCAAAGAGGAGGTGCTCTATGAGTGTTTCCTGAAAAAGATAAATGAATGCACCAGGCACACATAAGTTCCTCGAGGAAATTTACACAGATGTTGGTTAGAAAAGAGGTGTTTGGCTTTGGATATTTTCTCATCTGGGTCCAGATA
>NW_005310492.1:0-859 GCF_000412655.1 Myotis brandtii
TTTAGATATTTGTGAATTATAATAGCATTTTGGTTCTCTCCATGACACTAATAAGGACTTTGTGTGGGAAAGATTGTTAGCGAATTGGGAAACTAAGTCACAAATCACCAATAACATTCCAAGGTTACTGTGTCAGGCAGAGTCCTTATTAGTCATACTTTACATCCATACATATCACTTGCGGTTCTTTTGAGTCCTCTTTCCTGGGCCTCGCCTCTGTCAGAGATCACATAGCAACCAGTTGGGATGGCCATAGTTTTGTCTGCATGAGTTATCACCACACTGTCACCAGGTTCTACGAGGATACCTCAGCTACCCTTCCTGGCAGCATGGCATTGTGTTGTGCAACAACTTTGAGAACATCCATTCCCCGCCATCTATGCCATTGCCTTTCTCCAGGTTATGAGAAAAAGAATCTATACTTATGTTTCATTGTGAGTACAAATGATGTCTTTGCAAAAACCCTATGTGTTTTATAAAAATAAAACTCCTTAGTCTATAATTGTTTTCACCACATAGATAAAGGAAAGAAGAAGGTCAGGCAGTGCTATTTTCTCTGTGCTAAATAAGGAAATAATAAATGCTTTCTAGACATAGGATGATGGAAAAATTGAACTCTTAGAAAAGAAATTATTAGTGGATAAAAATAGTTAAAAGAAATGTGAGTGTTCAGAATTTGACTAGAGAGCAAACTAATCAGCCAATGAAACACATTTGCATTAATAATGGAAGTCTCATGTCAACGGGAGACAAATTTGTCTGCCCTATTGGAAACATAATAGCAAAGGGGAAGAAGGTTGTCCCATAAAGGCATAGTAACATTGGAACATCAGTTTGACAGGTAGTGTAATTTTCTTTC
>NW_005310493.1:0-859 GCF_000412655.1 Myotis brandtii
ATGCCTCTTTTGAATGACTCTACTCCTCTTAACTTGAACTCTGCTCTTCCATAACTTCTGTCCACAGCTCTTGGTGATTCCCAAACCCCAACAAGCCCACACAAATGCTTCCCAGGGGCTAAAGGAGACTTCTTGGTTCTCTGATAGGTTTTCCTGCTGCTGGTGAGACATCCTTAGGATTTTCAAGCTCTTTTTTATATGCCCTGGTCTTTAGTCACATCACATCCTAGTTAAGCAACTTGAAATACAGTCCAGTTTGTCAATCTCCTCTGGAATGCAGTGCCTAGCACTGTTATTATTGAGACTTGGCCCATGAGTGTGGGCCAGGCACCCCCTCCTTGCTCAGAACACGGAGTCTCCATCAGATGGGTGAGCATGGACTTGGCTCTCCTTGCAGAGATGTTGTACCACAGATGCACACTGAACCCTCGGATTAGGAAACCCCCTCTCCTCACCATAAACAAAAAGGATTGATGGATCTTTCTTCCCTTTCTTTCCCCATACCAAAAGTACTGTGGAATTTAGGGTGGGGGGAACGCTATAAGTATAGAGCACCAGCTATTTGTAGCACTGTTCACTTCTGATTCTTATCAATGAGCATGCACACTGATTAGTTTGTACCCAGTGTGTACATTTTCTTTTGGATTCTTCTCTTTTAACATTATCTTACATGTGCATTTTGAGGTATAAAAAGAATCTGTAAACTTAATTCCTTTTAATAGCAACATAACATTCCATTGTCTTAATGTACCACAGTTTACATAACCTTTTCCCAATTTGGGTATTGGGTCATGTCCCATTTTTCCACTGTTATGAATGATGTTACCATAAACATCTTTGTGCTATTTGCTTTTTTTTT
>NW_005310494.1:0-859 GCF_000412655.1 Myotis brandtii
ACAGAGTACATACAGAGAAACAAAGTATAGACATGCATCAGACTTAAAATTAGAAATAATTCAAGGGGAAAAAATGTTTATTAAGATCTTTAAAGTGTTGAAATTTAAAAGAAAAATTAGTTGACTTCAATTTCTATACCCAATGAAAATATCTTTTAAATATGAAAGGGAAACAAAAAAGTCTTTAGACAAAACAACACTGACAGAATTCTAATGAGAATGTATGTGCTATAAGAAATGTTAAAGGAATTTCTTCAGGCAGAAAAAATATGATACCAGGCAGAAAATAGGTTCTACACAAAGAAATCAAGAGTCCTGGAAATGGAATGAATAAATGTACATATAAAATTTATTATTTTTAATCTAAATTACTCTAATAGAAAATAGTCTAAAATAGATAGCAATAGTGTATTGTGTGTTAGCATTGTGTGTATTGTATAGTGCAAACTTAAAATCCATATGGCAACATAACCCAAAAGATGGAAATATTTGGGAGTACACTATTTTAAGGTCAGTACACTACATGTGAAGTTACATATTATCAAAGGTAGACTGTGATGAAAGATGTATATGTAAACATTAGAGAAATTATAAATGTCTTTTTTGAAAGTTATAAATAATAAGCTAATAGTGGAGATAAATGTGTAACATAAAGTTCTTAAAGCAATAAAAAATACAGAAAAATAGGAAGAAAGGAGAAAAGAACAGATGAACAAATAGAAAAGAACTAGAAGGATGGTACAGTTTTATTAACAATATAAATAATTATAATAAATATAAATAGTACAAGTACATCATAAAAACATTGTCCAGTTGAATTACAAATTCAATTACCTAATTGTATAGTATCTATGAGAAA
>NW_005310495.1:0-859 GCF_000412655.1 Myotis brandtii
TTCTTCATGTAACACATGCACCATCTGTGGTTGGCATGTGTATGTGGAGGGAGGGATCCTGCCCCATGTTCTGGGACCCAGGCGTGTCCCACTGCCTGGAATGCCATAGAGCACCGTGGCCAGAGGAAGCTGGAACCTCGGGGATTATGTTCTGGCTTTTAAAGGCTTTTGCTCACAGTTCATTGGCCAGAGGTCATCACAGGGTCACGTTCACTTCCAGGATCTGGGCAAGAGAGATCTACCTGTGATGGGGAGAAGAGGAACCAGAGGACTCCCAACAGTCTTAAGAACCTCCACGTTATCGTGACCAGCTACACGTGTGAATTCCTAAGCTAGAGGATATCACACAACAGAGCATTTAAAAGACGAGCGTGAAAAACTGCCCAGAACTGTGAGTTGGAAGAGACAGTTCGACCTCTAGGAGAAACTAGGAGAGCCATGTCTACCCCACAAGCTGCCATAGATCACTGTATGCGGCTGGTTGCCTGGACACCTGGGAAGCTCCCCAGGGCACACATAATGCTGTTGCAGCCCAGGAAAATTTAGTGCTACATGGTGCCTTTGCCAGGCGCTGTGCCAAGATTGGGGACACATAATTAACCAGGACCATTAAGAAAAATTTAGAATGTATTTATGATAAGGATTATAAGACCAGGGACGACGTGTCTTTTCACTTAGTTAAAAGTAAACGCTTTAGCAATAAAAACAGTAGGATTTCCATTACTTAAAAAAGTCACTTAAATGAAACCTGGGCAGTTGAGGCCTTGCTGTATATAGCTTTTCATCTGCTGCCTGTGCGGTGTGTAAGCGCTTGGTCATTTCAGCAGACTCCAGTCTAGTTCCCTTGTGCTTGTTTTTT
>NW_005310496.1:0-859 GCF_000412655.1 Myotis brandtii
GTGAATTTAAACTCATTTCCGTCAAAGGCTTGTCTCTCTCCAAGGAGGTCACAGCAAGTTCGGTCTTAATATTCTCCTGAACACCTTCTCTCTCCTAAAAGAAGAAACAAGCTTCAAAGACATTAAGCAGTTAGTCCACAAAAACCACCAGACAAAAAGCTTGATCTGCTATTTCAAGTTCTAGGCCAGTGTCCTACATACTAAATACGAATGCTAAACTGAAATTATAGCTCCACAATTACTTCCCTCAAACTTGGAGTTTATGCAGCCAATAGCTGGCTTGAATTGTAACATTTAATTAAGAACCAGAGAAATCCAATTAGGTATAAAAAGATGTTTCCAAATATACACAATAATGTGCCTTCCCTAGAATGCGGCACTGTCTCCGTACATTTCCAAATGAATTCTTCTGCCTAATATGCTGCCGTGATTTGGATTTTTTTAAAAAATAAAAGATGCTTTGCAGGGATCCAGAAACTCATCATTTCTCGTTTGCTGCCTGAGAACACAACTCTAATCCAAAATAAGTGGTGCAGAGTTGCACAGTGTTAGTCAATGGATCCATGGCTGCTTCCTGTCACTGGCCACCAGCCCTATAAAATTAAGAATTTTTAACAAAACAAAACAAAACAAAACTACCATGCATCTTTGTCATGGTCAGATGGCCTTACTTTTCGTGCCTGAAGCAAAAACTCCATTAGGCTTTTTCCTGGGAGAAGGCCTATTCTATTTGTTTGCACCGCTAGACCATCTGATTTTTGTTATCGTGCTCTACTATTCTCACTACAAACAAAATCAAGGTTTTGGTCTGATGCATTTGAGTCCCCTAAGTCCTGAGAGGAAATATCCCTTAAGGCAG
>NW_005310497.1:0-859 GCF_000412655.1 Myotis brandtii
ACTAGTGGGACTATGTTCTAGAATGGTTATGCTTTGTGCCTTTGTTGTCTTCCAGGGACTTCCCTGAAAAATTTGGACTTAAGTCATGAGTGTGAGGGAAAGGGGAACGCCAACATGAATTTCAAAACACAGACTCAAAATTCAAAAAAGGAGTCATCGTGATTGTGCATACAACCTATAGGAAAGCACTTTATAATACAATTTTATACCATAAATAGAAACTGGTACTTACAAATTACATTATTAACAGTAAATGCTAATGTACTCAAGTGCATGTTCATGGTATTCATTTTAAATGTCATCTTGAGGATTGGTAAGGACAAAGAGAGATGAAAAACTCTTAAACCAGTGACTGTGAGTATAGGAAACATGTGATATGGGAATGGTTTTTACTAATTAATTTTGCATATTTTGGAATATCGACTAAGAACCCAGCACTATGCTAGGAGCACATAGTCTCTCTTGCCGTTCCTGGCCCTGGTCTATAATTACCCGTGTTTCCTTACTTAACGCTATTGAAAAGCTCTGAGAGACATTTTTCAGCTTTTTGGAAAGTCTCTGCTCAGAAACAAAGAGCTCTCTGTGTTGTATCTCTAGGAAACAGAAGTGTGATGGTTGATGGCTGAACTGAGTATAAACATAGCTGTAGAGCTGAGTGAACTGCCAATTGAACGTAACTCCTTCCTAATTCAAATGAACTTCTATATTTGTGCAATATTGATTTCAACTACCAGTGTTGCTTTTGAAAAATTCTATTCTCTTGGAAACCCAAGGTTAGAAAGGATCCTACCCATGCAGAATGTATGGGTGGAAATACCAATGAGTCTATAACATTTATTGTCCAAGTAATACTTTTTTT
>NW_005310498.1:0-859 GCF_000412655.1 Myotis brandtii
AAAGAAGAATGATAATGAATAAGAAATTCTTAGAAACATGGTACATATTAATGCAGCTATATCAAGGATAACTTTAAATGTGAGTGGACAAAATATGTCAAATAGAAGACAGAGACAGTCAGAATGGGGAAGGAAAGAAAAGGAATACCCGGCTACATGTTGTCTACATATACCTACGTTAATATGAAGACACAGATGGGTTAAAAGTAAATGAATGGACAAAGATATTCCATGCTAACAATGATAAAAAATGTGGGATAGTCACACAAAGCAGACTTCAGAAAAAAGAAAATTACCGGAGATAATGAGAAACATTACATAATGATAAAGGGGGCATTTGACAATGATAAGGAGACGATCCATCAGAGAGACAGAGAGAGTCTAAGTCCATGTGTACACTATTACATATTTGAAAATATGTCAAGCAAAACCTGGAAAAAAAATTGGTGGCCTAAACATCAATAATTTCATCAAAAGATGTTAATGCACCTCCTTCAATAGCTAATAGAACAACCTAAAGAGTCATCTCTCTTAATTTGGTTTCTACCCAAAAGACAAAACTTGAAACTCTCATGAGAAGTGAGATGAAGGGTGATGGTGGGTGTCCGGACCTCTGTAATCACAGACCATGTCTGTGCTCTTTCCTGGGAGAGCACAGTGCTTTACAACCTGAGACCTGACCTGCCATTCTTCGTACCTGGCGGGTGTCTGAGACCTCCCCAGGAAATATCTTCCACAGAATGACATCACAAGATATCTAAAGAAACTATTTTTTTTAAAGGAATGCACTGCATAAAGTCATTCAGAAATAGAAGCATTAGAACAAACAAATCACATATTATAACTAAATCTAATAAAC
>NW_005310499.1:0-859 GCF_000412655.1 Myotis brandtii
AATTACAGCATGTCCTATAGTGCTAGATAGGACAGGCATGAGGGAAGCATGAGATGGAACACTTAAATCAGTTTTAAGGAGTCAGGAAAGTTTTCAGCCTCAGTTCAGAGATGGTTGTCTTCGATGCTAATCAGGAGTGACATTTATTCCCAGAGATCTTGTAGGACCTTATTATATACTAGTCCATCGCCCCCAAAAAGATCCTATCTATATCAAATGTCCCTAAATTCTTAACACCAAGAAATGTGACCCAGAGTGAAGAATGCCATCCCTACTGCTCAACACCAATGCATAAGGCTAATTATGAAGGTAAAGAATCCAGAAAGTACTCTCCAAGGAAAACATAGACTACCACCAGATAGTTCTTTCCCTAGAAAAGGAAAAGCAGAATGTTTAAGTCGGAAAATTGCTGTTGAAGGAGACAAAGAAGAGAAAACATAGGCCAAGACATGCTGATAACAGATTTTTGCCTCTTCAATGAGTAGAGTTTGCTCCAATTCTGTTTGAGTATTTCCCCTTTTAAGCCTGATCTACACGATGACACTCAGATGCTGGTGCCATTTGGTCATATAGGGCAGTGCTTCCTAAATCTAGTGGTGTATTGGAATCACCTGGGAAATTTGTTTAAAATTCAGATTTCTGGGCTCTACCCTGAGAGATTCTTATTCAACAGATCACAGTGGAAGCCAAGACTCTATTTTTAATACATTTCCCCAGATGATACTCTTGCAGTCTGTGGACCAGTATTTGGGACACAGAAAGAGGTAGTTGAGGGATGGGGTGAGATTGAGAAGATGGGGAGTTCAGTATTGAACATGCTATGGGACATCTAAGTGAAGAGATTTTGTAAGCAGTTGGT
>NW_005310500.1:0-859 GCF_000412655.1 Myotis brandtii
CACTTATTTATGTATTCATTGGTTGCTTCTTGTTTGTGCCCTGAGTGGGGACCAAACCCACAACTTTGATATATCCAGGCGACACTTAAACCAATTGAGCTATACGGCCAGGGTTCTGTGCACATTTTCTATGCAACATGTTACACTATGATTGTCAACCCACTTTTGAATTCTATTTTTTCAAGCTTCCTCAGTAATGGTTGCCATTAGTAATAATGGCTACAGTTTTTAATAACTTCCCAGGGAGTCTACATTTTAATACTATTAAGTGAGAAGGAAAAGTGCCTAGTGACCATGACCCAACTATCCCTACAGTCACATGGTAGTATTACTTAGTAGCCTGAATTATCCCTATTCTTTGTGTAGTAAGGACATTTATTGCGACATATTAGACTATTTCTAGGCAGTAAAGGAAACTTTAATCATGTATTTTGCTGCTATCCTATGGGTCCATGTCCTAAGAGCTCCAGTCAAATACTCTCTCCCAATGCTTACTTGAGCTACTTACTTTATCTATCTACAAATAATTATACCAGGAATTTTTCTGGTGAAAAGAAACTCTTATCCACAGTTCAACTAAATTAAGTAGGAATATTATCTAACCAAGTGAGCTTCTGTCTCCTTAGCTGCAAGACAAAATAAACCATAACAAATTTTAAAAGGAAGGAGGTATAATAATTGTCCAACTGCCTTCACTCTGTTTTAAGGGAATTGCATCAAATGCTACAGGGAGACAGCAGGAAAATGTGAGGTGTTCTTTTAAGGAGATACACATATTGAGGTAAAGGAAGACTTTTATTAACTTCTGAAAATTCTAGGGGATTGGGTGACAAAATGCTTCTGTTTTTCCTAGAATCAT
>NW_005310501.1:0-859 GCF_000412655.1 Myotis brandtii
CTCTGGGATTGTACACAGCAGACACAATGAGGGTACATTCTACCACCTAAGATAAGTCCCTCCCAAAAACAACACATGTAATTGGGGTACACAGACAATAGGACAAAACTATGAAACCAACAGGAGAGTAAGCAGTAACCTAGACCCATGTACAGGGCAAAGCAAGCCTGTCATGTGCTCCTGCTGTTGGCAGACAAGAGCAAGTTCGGATGGGGGGAGAGCCACGGAAAGGCAATGTGTACATTGTGCTGTGAGGATGGTCTCCCCTCTCCCACCTTAAGGAAGACACCAACCTATTCAGAAACCAGTTCTCAACACAGCACGGCAAAACTGTCCCTGCCTAGGCCAGTCTGATGACAGGAGCTGATGTCCACACAGTGTGGGGGTGGGGGAGTCGGATGGAGGCCCCAGCATCAGCCTCCTTTTCTGAGTCCTGAGAGCTTGGGGCCTGGTGGATGGCCTGGTCACAGGGAGGTAAGTTTAGGACACAACTTCGGTTCTCAACACCAAGTTTCCTGTCTTTATCAGTGGAGGCTGACGTGCTAAATCAGAACCCTGTTTGTGCGTGTGATAGAATTTCCTTTGTTTATTGTGAAAAGCCTGTATTTAAGGGAGAAAAATAAAAAATGAAAAATCTCACCAAGCCAACACTGCAAAGCTGGCAGCAGAGAGGTCCTAAAACCCCGCAATCCCTCATCTCTACTTTCTGAAGGCGCTGCCAGCCCTCAAGCCTTAATCTGAAGGAATACCTCCAGGGCCAGGCAGCCTGGCCAGCTCCAGCCTTGTCCAGCAGCCAGCCCGAGTGCCTGGCCTGATTAGATATTCTCTGGAAGCCCGTCATGTTTTCCTTTCATCCTGC
>NW_005310502.1:0-859 GCF_000412655.1 Myotis brandtii
CCCTATCTGCAAACACCTTGGCAATGTGATTGCACAGCTCCTCTCATCAAGGGTGTCTGTTCTTCCAGCCCTTGGATTTGGGCTGCCACATCATTTGAAGTGACCAATAAAATGTAGTGAAAGTGATGTTGTCCTTCTCTGAGACTTGGCAGTGTCAGCCCCTTCCCCAGAAAGCATGGCGGCTTTTCCCAAATACATGAATGAGCCCAGTCAGGACCAGAAGAACCACTAGCTGAATCCACCCCAAATTGCCAACTCACAGAATTGTGAGCTAAAGCCTGATTGTTATTTTAAGTCCTGAAGTTGTGGGGTTGTTTGCTAGGCAATCATAGATAACTGATATCCTAACAAAATCGAGTTAAAAACAAAAGTACAAAGAAGTCAATGGTTGCCTTAATATTTTGAATCTCCATTTTTATTTTTGAATTTTACTAAGTTTAATATTTAGGCACTTATAAATATTTGTTTTAAAAACAAATTAATAAATGGGATGAAAATTTGTAGCTTTGTCCTCAAAACATACATCCCGTGACGTAAGACATCACAACCATGTGGGTCAGACTCTTTTTGCACAGTCATATTGATAGCTATATATACACCCATAGCACTTTCATTATCTTCATAAGGAATTCTATGAGATTAAAAAATGTATGATTTAGTGAGTAACATTTATTAAAAACCACAACTCATGGAGTAATTCAGAGGAGAAGGAGAGAAAATACTTTAGATATAACGGCTGACCTCAAGTTACTTAAGAGGCTGCAGAAATATCTAAACCAACTCTGAAACATATATGTGAATAGATGGATACATAAGAATATGTAACCCTAGCTGGTTTTGCTCAGTGGATAGAGCATTG
>NW_005310503.1:0-859 GCF_000412655.1 Myotis brandtii
GCATAGTATTGTTTTGGGGAAAAAGACTGCCTTCCCTTCGAAAAGTCAGCGTAGCCTTCCCATCAAAGGCAGCCTTTGTAGCGAGTTCTTCTCGCTCCTATCTGGGCGAGCACCTGCATGCGCCCAAGTCCTACTCCCAGTGAAGAGAGCTGTGGACTTCATTGTAATCGCCTTGTTGAGATATTTCGAATTGTATAGCAAGAGGCTGGTTCTATGTTGCCATAATTCATGACAAAGGCCTGAATAAATCCCCAGGCATGGATTTTCTATAAACCCTTCCTCATGAAACTTTGTCGCACTGCAAAATGAAAAGGAGATGGGGAAGGAGGAGAGAAAGGGGGAGGGGGGAACGCCCGTGAGATGTGCATAAATCTCTGAGGATACTCTTTCCATTCATCACATTTACTGTAAAGACAGGGATTTTATTTGGATGGAAAAAGGATGAATCAGTGGTTTTAGAATCTAATGTGGCGCTTGCTTGAAGCACCCCCCACCCCTTGTTCTGTTTCCTGGAGATTATCTGAAGATGGGAGCAGTAAGGATGCAAAGAACACTTCCTATCAACCTCAGAATGTTCTGTGTGGGGATGGGCACCAGGGGCAGAGGGCTAGCTCCTTTCTGTGCCTTTGACTGGGGACATGCATTGGTCTGTGAACGTTTAGGAACACAGAAGTGTGTTTTAGTTACTCAAATTATACTAAACGAGGTGGGTAGTGGGAAGGGCAAGAGGAAGAAAAAGGGGAGAGAAGGGAAGGGAGGGAGGAAGGGGGTGAGGGAGAAGGAGGCCAGGGCAGAGGAGGTCATTTCAACCTCCATCCCACTCACAGCCCAGAAAGCAGGAGATAGAAAATCTGGTTGT
>NW_005310504.1:0-860 GCF_000412655.1 Myotis brandtii
AGGTTGATGGAGACTCAGATATGGCACCTGCCTGTAGGCTCTGTGAGGGAAGGACTCAGAAAGGGAACAATGGCCCCTGCCAACTTTTCTGTCTAGGAGAAAGCTGCCCCTCTAGCTCTTGCCCTGATGCCAGACATTTCAGTTCCTTCCCATATGTCCCTGTTGCCTTTTGAGCTGGTACCCCAGTACAGGAGGACAGAGTGAGTGAGTCCCAGTAAGTCTGTGCATAGGGCCCTTTAACAGGAACTGCCTGGGATTCCAGCAGCCCTTTGTCTCAGTGAGCTACAATCCCTACTTGTTTTTACAGCCAGAAGTTATGGGGATTTTTTTCCCTGGCACTGGAACCCTGATGGGTCCTGATGTAGGGCTGGAAACTCCACAGCCAAGATATCCTTCCTGATTTTTATCTACCGCATGTGGGTGTGACATGCCCATTCTGCATGTCTGCTCCTGGTACCAGTCTCGATGTGGCTTCTTTAATTCCCTAGTTGTAGGACTTTCATTCAGTCATATTTCAGGTGGTTCTGAATAATAGTGGTTCAATAGTTTAGTTTTAATTTTGATGTGGTTGTGGGAAGATGCAAATACTGTGTTTACCTATGCCACCATTTTGACTAGAACTGGCTCCCTGGCCTTGATTTTCAAAGTGTGGTTTGAACAACCTCCTGAATTACCATTACCCATTGTTGTGCAAATTCAGATTCCCAAATCTCACCCAGACTTACTGATTCAAGGATGAGAATGAGGCTTCAAAATCTGCATTTTAATAAGCACCCTTATGTTATTCTTATACAAACTAAATTTTGGAGACAGTTTAGGGACTTGAGAACATTATTGTATAATTGCTGATATTTCTCAAA
>NW_005310505.1:0-860 GCF_000412655.1 Myotis brandtii
ACCCTCCTTCCCTCCCTCCCTCCTCCCGTCTCTTCCTCCCTCTGGCCCCTCTACTATTTTGTGCTCATAAAATTACAGAACACATTATTTTCTTATGGTGTCTTGATGAAAGAAACATATGTATTGAATTTTGTAGAGCAGTTTTGTTGAATTGGTGGCTGAACTCTTAAGCCTGAAACAGGAAATCCTAATGGAAACGGCTCTGATTGGTGTGGTTTTACAAGCATCAGTTTGGGTTCTTCCAAGCGCTGCACTTCTGTGTGTGTGTAATTTGTTATTGTGTGTCCCCAACAGCCTGAGAAACCAGATCGTGATAATGACAGTGACGATGTGGAGAGTAATTTGTTGCTCCCTGCTGGCATCGCCCTCCGATGGGTGACCTTCTTGCTGAAAATCTACCGAGCAGAGGACATCCCCCAGAGTATGTAATGATTTCATCCTGCTCCAGATTATCAGTTATTTTCATGATTAGATGTGTTAAAATCATACTCCGAATAGGGATTGGTGCTCCCTATCATATGGTGTTTTTTTTTTTCTTAAAGGCTTTCATGACTTATTATCATTCATTTTGGCCCCATTGCAAGCTACCTGAGCTGGTTCATGAGGTAGCCAGTTGGTCACTGGTACATGTTTTTTGGTTGAGTCTTTTGGCCCATTCTTCTCCATCCTTTCTTTCTTTAATGTTCCATATCTTCTCGTTGTTCTAGAGAATACCATAGAGAGGTCAGCAGTCAGCACTTCCAACTCCTTTCATCCCAAACGAAAATGTGAAATTTTATAAACAAATAAATGTGTTTGCCATTGGATTATTAAAAATGGCCAAGCAAAGGGTGGTTAAATGCCAATAAGTAAAAGTCTGT
>NW_005310506.1:0-860 GCF_000412655.1 Myotis brandtii
TTTTGGTGCACTGGACGATGCCCAGCCAACTGAGCCATAGGCCTTCCTTTACTTTTAAGCAAATTTCAGAGCAGTTATCACTTTACTAGTAAATCATTCAGTATATGTCTCTAAAATACAATGGTTCCTTTATTCGAAGCTTAACCATAATGCTATTATCAACACCAAAAAATTCTCAATAATGATCTCATATCCTCAAGTTTTATTTGTTTCTTTTAGTAAGTGGCACTTTTCTACAAAAACAAGCATTGCATTTCCATCTACTTTCTCTTCCCTCTCCTGGCCCAGAAGCAGCCCCCTAGGCTCAGGTAAACCACCTCCGCCCCAGCTGGGGGCCGTGTCCTCATTTACATCCTTCCCTCCCAGGGACAGTCCTATGTTCCCTTACTTGAGGCTGTTTAGTACATTTAAGGGAAATTCTGAGCTGCCTCCATAGCTCTCCAGCTGGACAGAAAGTAATTATAACAAATCTGACATTCCAGCTCTGGCTTCAAGATCCCTCCAGGGTATTCATTAGTTTATTTTCATTGTGGACTCTAAACATTGGGTCCTTTACTTAAAAGACATCCTTGGGTTTTGTTTTTTCCAACAGCCCAGCAAGCAAGCCCAAATACTGCAATGCAAATGATTGAGAAGAGCTTGTTAGCAAAAGCCTCCTGTGATCAGGCTGGGAAGCCACTTAAAAAGCAAACTCTACCCAGTGGCCTCATCCACTCAGCAGAGACATTAATGGGGCACCGCGGACATGTATAGCAGCCATTGCATAAGGGTTGCGAGCACAGTGCTCCCAGGGACGGGCCATTCTGGTGGAGAGGTAAGGTGTTTGCACTAATCGGATGACTAGCACTCGCCAGTCCTCA
>NW_005310507.1:0-860 GCF_000412655.1 Myotis brandtii
AAACACATTGACTGGTTGCCTCCTGCACACACCCCAATCGGGGGTGGGGTGCAAACCCGATGAGGTACATGCCCTTGACCAGAAATCGAGCCCTTCGGTCTGTGGGCCGACACTCTAACCACTAATCAAACCGGCCAGGGCAGTGGTGTCTGTCTTTAGAAGGTCGGGTCATATTGACTTGCTGTCAGGAGATATGCTGAGCCCTCTCTGCCCAGAGCTCGGGGGCAGCAGAGCCCAGCATCCTCACTGCTTGCCCGGGCACAGGTGGCACTCCTGGCTGATCTCCCCAGCCCCACCCTGCGACTGATACTCAATGTCTTCCACCCCGTGTCAATCCATACAGATGCTCTTGACACATCTGCAGTCTGAATGTGGCTTCCGGGGGCAGGACCGAGAGGCCAAGGGTCCTGGCTGGATGGCCTGGGGACAAATAGGGTGGGCAGAGCACCCCACCCTCAGGGCTGTCTGGGCCAGGCTGGGAAGGCATAAGCTCTCTGCAGGGGCACCTTTCATTACGCAGATCCGCTCACCTCACCGAGGCAGCCACTGCCAAATTGTGGCATGGACACAGGCTTTGAAGTCACAGAAATGTGGGGGTGAATCCTACCCTCCAGGCCCATGACCTTAAGCATAGCACGTGCCCTCTTGGGAATCTCACGGAGCCCCGTGAAGGTGAAAGGAGATCGCGGATGTCTCATGCCCAGCACAGAGCCTGGCACTGGGGAGGCTGTCTCGAGTCATAAGCTCTGTTCTCACCGCTTTCTGCAGCAACACCTTTCAGACGATTTGCCCAAAGGCAGAAGTACCAGGGACAGTGTGGAAAAGAGAGGAGGACACTAAAACTTGTGCCCGAATATTCA
>NW_005310508.1:0-860 GCF_000412655.1 Myotis brandtii
GGAAAAACAATGAAGCAAGTTGGAGAAAAATAGAAAGAGGGGAAATTTCACTTTAATTAGCATATTTTCTGCCTTTTAAAAGGTATTCGTTCTATGCTGGGAACTGCAAATCTCTTGAGAAGCATAACTGGGGTCTAAGAAAACCGTAGTTGAATTGAAGAACTTAAACCTAGGTGGGCACAGCACTGCTATTTTATCTCTGTCCAGCATTCACAGGGTGAATTATTTTGCCAAAGTTTTAAAGTCGAGTTTAGAATTCTGATACCTGGCCCAAACTCATTCCTCATCTTGACAATTTAATCTATATATTTTTTTCTTATTTGTAAGGTGAAAAAGTGCATTTGCCTGTAACATTTGGCATTGCCATATAAAAGGAGAAATTATGTAGGCTTGTTATAGAAAAAAGTATGAATAGCACAGTTAAACGTGGATCATGTAAAAATGTTATTGTCTATTGGTAAGGGGTTTAGCCTTAAATTTTTTCCCTCCATAGGCAAAATACATTTCAGTGTGTAGAGTTTTTTAGCCTGTAAATCCTTTAAATAGATTAACAATAACTAAAAATAATTGACATTTTTAGAAGCTCAGTTTGTACTAGGCATTTTGTGAAGAGCTTCACATGTATTGGTCCTGTTTAGTTAGAAGATAACACAGGAAGGATTTGTTCCCCATGGGAGGGTAGGAAGGGATTCTGGCAGATAAAAAGAGCAGGTGTTCCCTACAGTGCCCCCCTCCTGAATCAGCCACCTAAGAAAGACATAAACACCTTTGTACAGATTCATATGTATATGACAGCGATTTCTTTTTCTTTAAGAAGAAGAGAAACTTCCTGAGTCCATCAGGAAGGACTGGGGGGTGGC
>NW_005310509.1:0-860 GCF_000412655.1 Myotis brandtii
AAAAAAATTGTTTAGTGTCAATTAGTGTTGTCCAGATGAACTGATCAATCTCTGGTACATATATATCTTTAATATGGAGCAGGGAGCACCTAACTCTCATTACTATCAATAACTGTCATTAATTTAAATGTTTTAACTATTCCCTTTGATCTGATCCCTATCAAGTACCTTTGCCTTTACAAATGCAATGTTCCCAGAATGCACAATTGGGAAAGCAGTTGTAAATAATCTGGCCCCAGGAAAGAAATATATAATGTGTAAATGACACGATTCATACTTTGTTTTGTGTTTCTTTACTTGTTGTTTTAGTTTGGTTTGTGGAAGTTGTTTGTGGGTTTTATTTGCATTAATCTATTTTTCTAGGTCTTTCTTGGTGAGACTAAATTTGGACCTGATTGGTTTCAAGGTAATACCACCCTGTGAAACACAACCAGGCCAGATGGCAGGACTTTATTAATCACATAGCTTCCCCCATCATGGGTTTCGAACAGCAACATTCATTATACCAGTTAACCTTTTACCACATGCTGGTGAATAATATCTTAAATAAGCAGTTTATTAAGTGGGTTTCATATTCAAAGATAATTTTATGTGTAGCTATGCTCATTAATTTTAGTCAACTGATATTCAGTAAAACTGTAAAATGGCAAATAAAATTGTTCTAAATTTTCTAGCTAGTTATTCTGATTGTTCAGAAAATTTTAAATGGCACGTTTATAAAATGTTGTAAAAAAACTTGGTGTGAAATAGCATACATTTATAAACTCATTGCCCTTCTAATGCCATTTTATATCTGAATATTGATGATAAAGATCATAAAATTTCTACCTTTTGAAAATGTGTAAGGGTAGGCTAAATAA
>NW_005310510.1:0-860 GCF_000412655.1 Myotis brandtii
TGACTTCCTCAGTTAACACAGAGGCTAGTGCAGAAATGTAGAGGGTAGGACACTGGGGTGCAGAAGCTAAAGGCACAGTAACCAGCTGGATGGGATCGGGAGGTTGTAGAGATTGGAAGGGTGTGATGACATGTGTTTGTTTCAAGTTGACAGCTACACATAGGTTTCTCAGTGGTAATTTGGTTTGAAAGGAAGTTCAAAATGAACCAAACGACCTTTTAAGGTCCTTCCAATTCTTAAGATTTAAGAAATCAGTAATTTATATTTTCTTCATGTAAGGAACTTCAGAAGGTACCCTCTTCCATATATTTCAGGTTGAGACACTAAGTAATTCAAGCAGAAATACCCACCTTCACATAATCTCACACCTGAGTGGGGTGAAGAGAAGAGTGGGAGTGAGGGTGGGGCGAACAGAAAGGTTACCCAAAAGAAACAAACACAGAAGGTCACCATAGGGAAACAAACAGACTTAAATGTACAACTTTCCCAACTGATATAGACAGTAGCCAGTACAAGTTCCTGGCACTTTGCAATTTACATATTTTTTTTCGTTTGAGTCTCTAGTTAATGAACATATCATAACGTCACAAAGAAAAGCTGCATATCTTATGTATGGACATGTAAAGAGTCCTAGTGAGTTGAAAGGAAATAAGGTGAAATAACTAAAATTATGAAGCCATTTCTTACCATTGATGTCACCACCAAGGCCGGAGAGAAGCCCATTGTGAGATAGAAAAGGAGCTCAACCAACTTATACCTGCAGGATGGAATGCAGTTCATTTAATGTGTCTATTCCTACAACACTTAAACCATTTCCATATCAGTTTTTTCTTTCAAAAAACCAGTAACCTCAAGTAATC
>NW_005310511.1:0-860 GCF_000412655.1 Myotis brandtii
TAATAATTATTGGTGAGAGAGTGTTATGTATGATCAAATGTTTCTTGTTTGCTTTTGTATAGCATAATCCCAACGCCCTTTAAAGCAGAGATTGCCAAACTAGGCCACCTGCTTTGTAAATACAATGTAATTGAAACACAATCATGCCCATTCCTTTCCGTGTTATCAGTGTTCCCAATGGCCGCTTTCTCACTTCCAGAGCGGAGTTGGGACAGAGACTAAGGTATTTACGCTCTGGCCCTTTACAGTGAAAGTTGGCTGATGTCTGCTCTAAAGAGAAGGAAGTTAGCAGATTCACTTGGTGCCAAAGAACTGCGGGCTAGAAAAGAGAAATTGTGGAAGTCAATGATTTCCTTGGAAAGTAGAAAACATTAGAAAAGAGTCACCTGTTCAAAGGTGACTTGTATGCACGTAGGAATCAAAATCACGTGTGTGCTCGTAGCCTGGGGAAAGGAACGGCCTGGTGTCAGGTCCGCAGGCCCTGGGGTCGTGCAAAGGATGGCTCTCCCTCTTGGCTTTTCCGTTTTGCCTCATTTCCCTGGAGGTTGACTGTCTTGAGTTGTAAGGGCTTTTGAGATCCTTCCTGATGCTTGCTTTATTTCAGATATTCTTAGGTTCCCTACTGAGCAAAGCCACACATTCTCTCTGCTTCAGCCTGCACGGCCCAGTCTGCTACTTACCTTGACCTCTTGCTGCTCACCTTGAAGGGAATCTCTTTCATTTGCCTAGTCCAGTGATTTTCAGCTGGTGTGCTGTGAGAATTTTATGAACATGCAATACCTGGCTTCTTAGTCAGGGCCACTGACCTCTTTACCCCCCTACCTTGTCAAATTAAAAAATGACAACAGCCAACACAACAG
>NW_005310512.1:0-860 GCF_000412655.1 Myotis brandtii
TTGGACTGAAAGATTAGGATTACACCAATAAGAATTTACACAAAATACAAGTCTATGGTTGTCTTCACAAGTAAGTCCTGATCATTAGAGAGTTTTAATTTTTCTGAATCATTTAACAGTGTCACATCAGAATCCATGTCTAATGAATGCCATTAGGCCAACAGCTTTAGCCAGTGGGGAATTATCTTGCCTCTTGAAGGATGAATCCTGCATTACTGAGACAATTTATGGAATAGCTTGTAGAAAGATGTAAGGGAGAGAGTCATCTTTTAAACACAGACAATAATGTTGACTCTGGAAAGTCAGAAAAGAAATCTGTGGTGGAAGTCCTGGGGTCAATTGTTGAAACACTGCCGTTCATGAGCAGTGAGGCAGAGCTAGGCACAGGTTGGGGAAATTGTGGCTCTAGAGTTCTTCTTCTGGAAGAACATTCATTTGTGTACAATATATATCATTTGGCCCTGGTACAAAGTTTCTCAAGATCCTTTGAATCTGCTAAGTATATTCTGGCTCCCTACTTTCCTTCAAAATCTTAGAGGACTTGGAAGGGGATGAAAGGGGCTCTGAAGAGGCTGGTATTGGTCTCCTTTAGATCTGGCTATTGGTACACAGGCTTGTTCACTTTCAAAGTTCATTAAACTGTAAATTTAAGACTTGGGTTCTTCTCTCTGCATATGGGATACTTAAGTATGATTTTACTTAAGAAGAAGAAAAAAAAACTAAAAAGAAGCTGTATCTGATGCTTTAAGAATTACTGGAAAATTACACCCAGAAATTCCTGGAAGAAGGAGTCATTGAAGATAAAGAGAAAAAGGGGGGAGGGGAAAGAAGAAGAAGGAAGGAAGGAAGGAAGGAAGGAA
>NW_005310513.1:0-860 GCF_000412655.1 Myotis brandtii
TTGATTTCATTTACTTTTGTTCTGGCAATATGGACTTGTATGATTTGTTTTCCCATCTAAAAAGAAGCTGAATATTCCTCTCAATCCTTCAACCTTACATATGATAAGGGGAAAAGAGAATAACACAAGTAAAATGAGCCTCTGTTTTGCCATTGAATATCCATGTAACTTTGGGGAAATCACTTCTCACTTGTGTAACCAAAATTCCCAAAAAGATTCAGAAAGGAGAAACTTTATTCAGGTGAAATAATTTGCAAACTGGGGGAAAGGCGGCCTCTAGTAGAAAACAAAAGTACACTCAGCTGAGACAAAGGGGGGGCCAACTTTTTTAGAACAAGTCCCCACCCAAGTTCCCAACTGATCCAATTTTATGCAAATCAGGTTTCCAAATTCATACAGTCTGATTGGTCAGTAGAGATGTGAATGAGGATATAATTGTGCAATTCTGCTTGGATAGGGCAGGTCTCGGTCCATTGGTTGAAAGAGGAAACCAGGGCTTTCCTGCAGTGGTTGATTCAGACAGAGTAAACATAGTGCAGGAAGCTGAGAGTTCAATCAGAGTTTCTTCCCCGTAGACAAAATACATGAAAGCCCCTGTCAGCAAATGTCCCCTAGACTCTTATCTATATGATAGTGCAGGTGGGCAGGGCTGCTCGATTTTACGCTTTGGGCTTCTAGTTATTTATAAAATCTGGGCCCTTGATTAACCATGGAGAGTTCATCTCAGTAAATAAACTCCTTCTCAGGATTCACATCAAATGAATCTTTCTTCTTGGGGTCCACATTTGTAAAATGAGTCGATCTCCATCTTCTAAACCCTTCTATCCCCTAGGCCAGTGATGGCGAACCTTTTGAGCTCG
>NW_005310514.1:0-860 GCF_000412655.1 Myotis brandtii
CCTTGGGTGAGGATTAACAAAACAAAACAAAAAAAATAGTGTCCAATCCAGAGTAAGTTCAAATCTTATTAAATGAATGTATTCAAAATCTCATCAGGATGGCATTTATTCAGATTTATGTATGAAATAGGGCTATGCTAACCAAATATGCAAATCACTGCTACAAACATTCACTCTTGCCCAGGGAAAAATTTGGAGAAATTGAGACAAGGGAAATCAGAGTTATATCCTGGTGAACATTCTAGATTCTTCCCTGAGGATACTATGCAAGCTGCTGCTTAAAAGATCAGTTAGAGACTGGGAATTATTAACTGTTCAGACATTAAACAGAAAACCTTTGACCTTCTGGTATCTTTGAACTAGGAAGTTCTCATCTTCTTACCTTTCATGGATCAAGAGAAGGAGATATTTAAATGACAAACATTGAGATAGTGACAATTTTAAGTCTCTTTGATATAGGAAGGGGAAAGCTGAGGATAGGCATGAACAAAATGAATGCTCATGAGCAGCAATTTAGCAGGATTTGAGCAACCCTTGACCCAATTGTATATGGTATACCCCTAAAACTTGAGGGAAGGAATCTTAGGACAGGTACTTTGTGCAGAAACACTACTTTGCCTAGTTCATGATGAACTTAGAACTCATCTGAAGAGGTGGTGAGAATATGAATGAATGAAAAAGGTTCAAGCTCTGTTTAAGTATAAACTGGGATTTGTACATCTGTGGTTGACATCATGTTCCCTGTCATCACAAGCCTTAGGGCCCTCCTGGACACAGGTTCTCTAATCCAATGAACAGTGCCCTGATCCCTGCTGGCCACTGCCTTTGTCCCAGTGTTCCTTTGTGGCTTAGCACATTCA
>NW_005310515.1:0-860 GCF_000412655.1 Myotis brandtii
AAACAAACAAACACACATTTTTAACTTACTAGAAAGAAACCGGAAGAGATTGAGAGTAGAATTTGGACAGAGTGTGGCCTGGCTTTGTTCCAAGCTGATACTGGCTTTCTCTGTTATCCCTTCCAGGTACGACGTGCATTTTCACCGGAGTCAGCCTGCCTTGACTCCAAGGAGAGCGTAATGAAGGAATTCGGGGCACTGGGCAAGCCCGCGAGGCCCCAAGTCCGTTGTCTGCTTTCACTGGGGCCATGCTGCCGTGAAATCCAGTTGACCTTGACAAGCTCGCATGAAGATGGAATCGCTGACCTCAGAAGGGGCGTTCTGCTCTGAAACTCAAGTTTCTTCACCTGTCAGATGGGATTGGTAGCAGTTCCTTCCTTAGGAGACGGCTGCGAGATCGAGGCACTAACACAGGTAAGCCCAGTCCCGAAGCCGTGGGCAGCCCACTCCTTCCCCTCCACAGGCCAGCTCTGCCATTTACCAGCTGTGTAGACTCAGGCAGGGCACACAATGTCACTGCCTCTGAGTCCCCTCGCCTGAAAAACGGGCACGAAGTTACCCTTCATGCAGAGTTGAAAGGATGTGACAGGGTAACATTTTCATAGAACGACTTGACGCTTAGTGGACCCTCAGTAAATGCTGTTCTCATCCCCTTTCCAGGGACTTCTGTCCCAATTCTTTCCCGGAGGCATCAATAGAAAATACATCCAAGTAGGTAGAGACTGTGTCTTTCATAAATGTATTCACATGTGTAATTGTGATCATTACATAATGCAACAAGGAGATGACAAATCTCTGTGTGTATATTGGATGGATGGATTATTTCAGTATGATAAAAAATGCTGCCATAAACTTCCTCC
>NW_005310516.1:0-860 GCF_000412655.1 Myotis brandtii
TTCTCCTAGCCCAGCAGGGCAGTGGCCCTGACCTGATGAATTGCAAACTTACTCTAGAGCAGTGGCCCACTATTTGGAAATAGAGTCACTGCAGATGAAATTAGTTCAGATGAAATCCTACTGGAGTGGAGTGGGTCCCTAATCCAATAGGACTGGTGTCCTGATAAGAAGACAGCCATGTGAAGGTGGAGACACAGAAGAATGCCATGTGATGGTGAAGGTAGAGATCGGGGTTATGCAGCCTCATGCCAAGCAATGCCAAAGCTTGCCAGCAAACAACCAGAGGCTAGGAGACAGTCCAAGCATTTCTCTACAGGTTTCAGAGGGAGCATGCCCCGTTGACTCCTTGATTTTGGGCTTCTAGCCTCCAGAGCTGTGAGACAATACACTTCTGTTGTTTTAAGAGACCCCATTTATTGTACTCTGTTATGGCAGCCCTAGGAAACTAGTAGAGTTATGACATAGAAAAAACAGTTTCCCACTATTAAAAATGTTCAAGCCCGATGGATCAGGCAGATAACTGAGGTGACTTATGCATCAAATGGCAAGTTATATTGAACGGTCTCTGTTGAAGTCTTGTCAAATAGATGTTGGCCACTTTCTTTTCATCTTCTGCTTCAATAGAGGGCATAGTATAATGGCATAGCATGGCAGATACGAGTTAAACCTAATCTCTAGCACTTATAGCTATATGTCCTTAGGTAGGTTTCATAAGTTCTCTAGCCTCAGTTAAATATGAATATTAATAGTCATCACTTCATAGTGTTATTATGAGGTTTAAACTAGTTAGTAACTTAAACTGCTTAGAAGAGCGCATGGCAATAGAAAGTAATATAAAAGTGTTGGTTGGGAAAAAAAAA
>NW_005310517.1:0-860 GCF_000412655.1 Myotis brandtii
TCGCCCTGTTCGGGGAGGTGTCTGGCTGCAACTCCAGGGCGAGGCCCTTGCAGGGACAGTGGCTCTAATGCCACTTCAGGAAGCCCATAGCGAACGGCAGTCCATCAAATGATTATGTAAATCTGACTTCTAAAAAGTAATTGAAATATATCTCTCATTTCTTCCCTATGAAAACTCCATGAAGCATTAGCTCCAAACCCCCTAAGAGACACAGCCAAATAGCTGTGACTCGCAGCTGTCAATGTCTGGTGTGGAGATATTCTTTTGCTCATTCTCAAGCGATCCACCCCATTCCACATCCAGGGTCAGCATACTTTTTGAAGGACCCTAGAGGAGTGCAGACTCCTGGAAGGCTCACTCAGTGCTCCCAGATCCTGGTATGGTGCCAGGCAGAGTAAGCACCAGGGTACTTGTGCTGAGTGAATGCATGATCCCTCAGATATGCTTGCTGTTGACACCAAATGTTTACTTGTCAAATAATGTCTGTCTTCCTCATACGTTGTCTGTTAGCCTTGTTTTGATACATCCCGCCACAGCACAAATTATTCCCAATTGTCCAATACAAAATTAGGCAGTTTCTTCCCAGAAATGACCTGAGGTGATCTCTGAAAACAGATTGCTATTCACTTGATCCAGAAGATCTCACAATACCATGCAAATCAAGAGGTTCTATTCTTTGTGTCTGCTTTAACTACACCCATGAAATGGCCCAGACCATCAGGGCACGCGTGCAGGGGTCAGGACAAGGCACTTTGTTCCTGATGGGTGACACTTCCAAGAGGCTCCTAAGCAGCATGGGCTTAACCTCTGCCCCATTGTTCCGTGGGATGTCAAATCCAATGCTTTGTTCTGCTTAGGGA
>NW_005310518.1:0-860 GCF_000412655.1 Myotis brandtii
CAGTAAGTCCAGAATGTCAGCATCTGCAGTAGTTTCTATTTTGGCTGAAAACACTGCAGTGAGGTATTGATCTGGTAACTTGATCATTCACGTATTTTTAAAAACAAAATTTGGTAGAATGCCTTAGTGGAGACTTACTGATAATAGAAAAAATAATGTTCCGTCTCTCAGTTGTGCTTTGCATTTTATTAGCTTCTATTTGATTACATAATACAAAAGTTTGGAATATTAGAAATCAGCCTACATCTTTGAAGAAAACATTAGTATTCCCTTTTTACTTTCTTCTTCTTTTTAAAAATTTTAATCTGAAAAGAGACTGAGAAAATGTCCTAATGTTTGGTTAACAAATTAAAAACCCATGTTTAAATGCTTTAGTATCCTGGTCTTATTTCACTATGTCATCAGGGGTTGATTTACCAGTTGTAAAATTACATAAGAAATCTTTTAAATGTAGAACTGTTGACACTATTTGAACTTCTATGTATATACTGTGATCTTCTGATAATGACTACATCAACTGTGACAGCTCACTGTGGCTCACCAGCCTATCTCTGAAACCAGCGATGTATTTTCTGAGATCTGAGACAGGTCACGGGCTGTCTTGATTTCCGTACCCGAAGCTTGTTACATATTCAAATGTTCAGGCTTTTTTCACCCTTCTCCAATTCTTTTTTTGCAAACTTTATGAACAAAACAACTCTTTTAAGAAACAAACAATTGGGTCATTTGAATAGTCTATCTATTAAGAAGACAGAAAGATGTTGATTATACAGCAGGGACAGAACCAAGGGAAAGGAGTTTTGAAAGTTGAAAATTTGTCGTTTTAAAATATTTAGTAGCCCAGCCGGCATGGCTCAGTG
>NW_005310519.1:0-860 GCF_000412655.1 Myotis brandtii
ATATATATGTGTATATATATACATATATATATATATACAAATTACTTTAGGTAGATATATGAAGCTAAGGGACATACATCTTAAGTATAAAGTACTGATAATTTAAAGTTTAAGAGAATAAGATTTTCAGATAATCTTTTATCTGATTTGATTTTCAGGAATGAAATATACTTATTCATTACATACTTTAGAAGATTTTATTTACACATATTTTGTTAAGAATGTTTTTCTATAATGACACTAGTGAAGTAAAAATGGCAATACAAATTTCAGTTTTCTTTTTTAAAAAGAAGAATTTTAACAGTAGCCAAATAAACTCTTGGCTGCATTTAAAATTTTTCCTTCTGGTCACTATTTATATTAATAGTGAAAGTCAGACTTTCTCTTGAGGTTGGTCCCTGTTTTGTTAGAATCAGTACATACTTACAACTCTGTTCATAAATTAATAGTTATAGGACTGTGCAACTTTTTTTGAATCTGGCTGTTGTACTCTACTGCTGAGTTAGAATTCCAGTTAACTCACTGTTATGATTTTTTATTTTCAAGAAGTCCTGTGAATTATACCATTTTCTTAAATATGTCCTTTCTTAGAAATGGATACCTGAGAGGTAATATATTAGTACATATTATATACTTGGTATGACAAAGGCAAATATTTAATACTAGAGGCCTGATGCACGAAATCCATGCAAGGGTAGGCCTTTGCAGCCACAGCTGCCGGGGCCAGACCCCACACCCCCCCGCCTGCACCCACCTTGGCCTGGTGCTGCCCCCATCCACTGCCACACACCCCCGGTTCTCCAGTTCTGCGGAGCCCCCCTATCAATCGCCCCGCAGAGGATGGCCTGGGCCTCCCTCTG
>NW_005310520.1:0-860 GCF_000412655.1 Myotis brandtii
TATATTTTTTAAAAAATAAAGTAAAATTAAAAATAAAGTCACTGTGTTTTAAAACAAAAAAAAATAGGAGTCATCATTCTGAGACATAAAATTTGCTAAATAATACCTATGTACTCATTACTTAGGTTTAAAATACTCAATATATGCAATAAATAAGTAAAATGAACATCATTTAATCAGTTTTATACTAAAAGGTGAAATGTTTTAAGCTTGAAACATTATAGAAAAAGACAACAATGATTAAAACTCATACATTATAATTAAGTTAACCCATTTAAAAACATAGTAAATTAAAAACAAACCACTTAAATTGTCTGGATGTTCAGATTAATGTTTTTCTGTTCATTAAGTAAATGACTTTGGATATATTGCCCCACCTGACCTATTTAAATCAGTTTAATGCTCCCCCTAATAATATATTTATACTCACATTCACTTGAACTTGGATGGACCATTCACCAAGTATTGGATGGGAAGATAATTGAAAAGTTTTGGAAATGACTCCAAAGTCACTTTTTTCTGACAACCACTGTTGGATCAAATTTGACTTGGGGTCCTACAATGAAAACCATACATGTTAACTATATAAAAGCTGCCTGTGTACATACATACACTATCTACTTATGAACAATCCCATCAGCATTGATGTATTGTTTGTTCCAAAATATGGCACAGATATCATTTTTGAAAAAGATGTCAGCTCTATACCACTAAATAAGACAAATCAAAGTTTCTTCTTTGTTTATATTCTCCTGAGAATATCTTGATTCTTCTCACCCTTTTAATTCCAGGCATCATGTTTCTTCTACATGAAACACTACAACATGTACATCAGCAAACCTGTGTTGTTATTGTTGTTG
>NW_005310521.1:0-860 GCF_000412655.1 Myotis brandtii
TGTGAGAGAGACATATCAATTGGTTGCCTCCCAAATGTGCTGGGCCAGGCTGACCAAACCTGCAACCCAAGTGCATTCCCTTGACTGGGAACTGAACCCGAGACCCTTCAGTGCACTGGCTGATGCTCTGCCACTGAGCTACACCAGCCAGGCCTACACTACAGTTTTGATAGTACTTCTAGGCATTTTTCCTTTGGAATCATATTAATTGGCTCATCAAATGGTAAAAACCTCTTGCCACTTTTTCATATGCTTATTTCATTGTGTTTAAGATAGCATTGATTTAAGAAATGTTACATATCATAATTTAAAGAAAATCTATTAATTATAATTATAAAGTAGCAAAGATTTTTAAATGCTTCTTGATTTCAAAATTGCCATTTTGTTAATAATATAAAACTATATGAAATAGGAACTGGTTTCATACAATAAGAAAAATAGCATGGTTTCATACAATAGAAATAGTTTCTTAAAAAATTAAACTTGGGATCTCAAAATATTGGACAACAAAGAAAAAATTGCCTATCTTAAAAAAATTTGACACATAATGTGTTTTTTTCTCAATTCAGTTGTAATTTTGGAGTTGATAGATATATTAAAAAGCACCATTAATAACAGATACAATTTAAAAATTATTTTATAATATAAAATCTTTGTTTTAAAATAAACACAACCACATATTATGTAATATTGTACACAAATTTTTAAACATGACATACCAAAAGTTATTTTGTGAAGGGTTTTAGAGTTACTGATTGTGAGTAATGGGTAAATTTTGTATCCTTTTAAAATTCTTTAAAATAATGGCCCTTTAGTGGTGGCAGCTTGTTAAACATTATTATATATCTTATAAGTAAAAA
>NW_005310522.1:0-860 GCF_000412655.1 Myotis brandtii
TATCCTCTTTCTGTCTTCTACCCCTTCCAGTCCCTTTTCCACACAACCATCAGAATAAGCATTTTTAAATGGAAATCTGGACTTGACCCTCTCCTCTGAAAAATTATTTAATAGCCTCTTGCGAGGATATTTTTCAGTTTCTTGATTCTACCGACCAGGCACTTATTTACTCTGGAACTTTTATCCACACTCCTGGGCATGAGGTCAGTGTCCCAGTTGTACTGATCTTCCCATGTTTCTTCACATTGGCTCTGTTTGGGCCAACTTCAGCAACATGGCAAGTGTATAGAGTGCCCTTTACCCACTTGCCTACCTAACCAGGCGGTCTTTCACAATCCTGCTAAGACATAATCTCCTCTCACTCTTCCCTTGCAGACACAATTGGTTCCCTTTGCCCTTTGCTTTATACTTCTATTATTCTTGCATTTGTAATTATTTTTCAAACTCTCTTTTCATTATACTGTGAACTATTTAAGAACAATGACTATCCATAAGCATGTCGTATTTGGAAGACCAAGCACGGAACTTAGTATACAAGGTACAGTCATTATTCAATAATATTTCCCTCATGAAGTTGATTTAAAAAGGAAAGCAGAGATGGGCTTAATGTTAAAATAATATTTAGTTTTTTTCTTAACCATCACATTGACAAGCTTTTATATAAAACATGTTGAAATATATATATTCAGTTGACCCTTGACCAACATGGGGTTTGGAGCATCAACCTCCCACTCAATAGAAAATCACCATACAACTTTCAACTCTCTCAAAACCTAGCTACTAATAGACTACTGTTGACCAAAAGCCTTACCAATAACATAACCAGTAGATTAACACATATTTTGTATGTTATATGTATT
>NW_005310523.1:0-860 GCF_000412655.1 Myotis brandtii
CTGATAGTAGGATTCAAGGCTAGAAATGGGGCTGAGCAGAAAGGGCATGTCAGACTGAGGAAAACAGCATAAACATAGGCAAAGGGGTAGGAAAGTGCATCGTACACAGAAAAGAGCCAGTGGTTTTGCTTAGCATCTTGTAAGCGCCCACTGAAAATCAATCACTGCTCTGGGTATCAGATCATAGGCCAATTCGGGTGAGATTTTAATTCAAGCCCCCCAGTCTCATTATCCCATGATGTGGCTTGGTGGCCTGGATTACCCAGATCATTGCTTCTCCTCTCCCCTTTAATGGGCTCCGCATCAATGCAGGTAATAGCTGGGCAATTGCCTGGCTGTCCTGTCTAGGGCACCTTTGATGTTCACCAGGTACAGGTGAGATGCCTGTAACTGCAAGAAGTGATGGGAGCCTGAACTTGCAAAACGCCTGTCTCTACTTTCTGAGTGTTTAATTAGTTCATTCTCACCTCTTCTACTGCACAAGGGCACCTGGATGATCCTCGCTACACATTTATTAGCTTTTCCTATGGATCAGGAGCAGGAGGCAGGGTGCAGAGGGTACTGACTGAAACATTGTAAGCTTGTCAGAGTCACGATTCCATCATTTCAGCTCTGCCATCAGACTTGCCAAAAAACTGCATTCTTTTTCACCCCCCTCTTCTTAAAAACTACCAACTGCTTATCACTTTAAGGACCTCTTGGAATAAACAAGAAATATTTTAAAATGTTCTTAGCTTGTAGGAGTCTGACTTTTTCTTTATATTTTTTTTCTTTCTTTCTATTTTTGTGTCTGTATCTTTGTCTGTCTTTTCCACTCTGTTCTCTTTTGTCCAATCAGTATCATTGAAAGGCAACAGAAT
>NW_005310524.1:0-860 GCF_000412655.1 Myotis brandtii
TATTAGCCTTTTATTATATAGGATTATTGCTTACAGTTATGGTTTTAAATTAGAGGAAAAAGTCCAAAGTATTGACAAAACTTTACAACTACTTCTAGGTTTTGCTTAGTGATGGTTTTCTGTCATGGATATTTGGGAGCAGGTTGAATTAATTTTTGAAGACTTTCTTCACCCTGAGGAAAGAGGATCACGGTATCTTCCCAATCATAGGATGACTTAAAATTACTCACCCTGCTCACTAGAGTGAAAAGCAGCTGCAAGGTCTTTGGGGACTAAAAGGAAACCAACATGCTCAGTGTCTGAAGCAGCTGACAGAGTGGCGAGCAGTGTGGATACCAGCCTGCGCTCACAGAGAGCTCACGGCCACTCTGCTTAATCAATAAAGAGCCATCTGAAAACAAACAACTGTTCTGGTTCTGTTATGAACCTTGGAATGGAGGCATGTTCCCTTTCTTAGGAGAACACACACAAATTTCAGAGGCAGCAAGGAAGTGACCCACCCGGAGCTTAGAAGAAACCCTTATAGAACTGCACTGGCAGAATGGGCTCTGACATTTAGGAATAAAAATTTAAACTTAGAACTAGGTTTTACAAACTAGCAAGGTAGAGGGAGACAGTCAGGGATGGCAGGGTGATCATTTTAATAAATTTATAAATCAGCAACAAAAGAGATGGCAGCAAAATACTGTTGCAGAACGGAGTTACTGACCCATATACTCTTGCAACGAGGTCAAAGGACAGACCAGAACCCTCGGGCTGGTATATAACTGGACAACCCATTGCATTTCCATCGCCTGGGGCAGACTTGACAAAACAATCTGAACTAACAGAACATGACTGTGTGCAGCGGGGAGGGGCAC
>NW_005310525.1:0-860 GCF_000412655.1 Myotis brandtii
ATTCTGTCCCATTGCATTTGAGATTAGAAAATAGAGTTCCCCAATATTTCTACATTTTGGGAGCCAGTCGCAAACAAAATTGCAAGGTGAGTGAAATTGAGTTCCAATGCCCTCCAGTCCTATTTCGGTCTTTCTGACTCCCTCTTGGGTAAGAGCCATAAGAGACATGATACCTCACACTGTCCTGTCCTCTACTTTAATGACAGAACCCTCCAAGGAGGCTACAGTTATTACCCCCATTTTATTTTAGGAATTAGGAAACAAATGAGGAATAGTCCAAGGGTAGATTTCTTGAATCCAACATTGAACCTTCACTGTGGTCTGACCCATGTGCTTTGCTGAAGTGACTTCTCTTCTCTGGGCTCTCACCTGCACTGAAAGACATTGGGCTCTCCCCTTGCCCCTGCCCTACCTCTCCCATGCCATCAATGCCCTATAGGGCACTTTTACATCTTGATTTCTGAGCTGAAATCCAAATTTACCTAACCTTGCCATGTCAACCAATTGGCAGAATACAAGTAACCTGAGGAAAAAATTTTAAGTGAAGGAATTAATCACTGATAATAAATTATGTGTGAAATTTTGGGGGGTGGAGTATGGAACTCTCTAATGTGGCCAGGATTTTGGATTTTTGTATACAGATCTTGGTCTACAAATTTTACTGTGTAAATTTGATACTGTTTTCTGGTGAATTAAATACCTGCACACAGGAACACCATTCCTTTCCAATCCATCTCCCTCCTCTATCAAAATTCCCTTCACATACACCAGCTACCAAAGTTTTGAAAATCTCCTAATGAATTCTAGATGCCTCAGAAGTAATTTCCAGGCACTACAACTTTTGCTAACACACTTGACCC
>NW_005310526.1:0-860 GCF_000412655.1 Myotis brandtii
CCACCACCATTCCTCAATGCCAATAATTTTTTATAGCTCCTTGGTAGAATATTATAGTAATTCTGGATAACTAGCAGATCTCTAAGCTGATAGGAATGGGAAAATATAACTTTTTTTCTGATTAATGTCAAAGAAAGGTAAAAAAAATACTGTAGGTTTAATGCCCTCACGTTTTTCTTAAAAAACCAATTCTAGACTTTGAGGTTTGCAGCATGCTGTTACACACAGGCTCACCTAGGGGCTCTGGGATTTCTGCGAGAATTGTTTTTGTTTTCCTAAAGCTTTCTGATCCCAAGGAATGTTGCTTAAGAAGCCCTCGGAGGAGAGGGCAGGACCACCCTGCTGCCCTCCTCTCTGTCTGGAGAATCCCCGTGCCCCGAGGAAGCCTGTGCAGTGAAGAAAGGGGTTCACAAGTCTTCCCAGTGGGTTCTACCTGCAGGTCCTGATCTATCGTTTAAGGAAAGGGATATCTATTTCTATAAAATAATGTAAACCAGATCATCAACTAGACATAAATATCAGCTAAGCTGCATTCTAACCTCAAAAGATCTTCATTCAAACATTCATGATAAAAGCACGCTCTAAGTCATGTGGCATGAGGCAGTCTTAGTTGTCAGTTTCAGCCTAAGGTCGATATAAAAGCAGTAACAGAAGTTAAGAAGATATTTGCAGGACAACTGTGTTTTCCCAGGATCTTTGTATTGCAATCACCTGAACCATTTTTTTACATGCACATTCCCTGGCCTTCACTTCAAATCTAATAAACCAGAATCTCTTGGTAAACTACGCTTTTGACAAGTTCCTCAGGTTACACCTTGGACACTAAATCACTGGTAGTAATTTACTGTTTTGCCAACAGC
>NW_005310527.1:0-860 GCF_000412655.1 Myotis brandtii
CCTTTGCTCTCTTCCTATTATTAATATTAATAAATTAGCTAATTACAATGATAATATTCCCCCCTAGAGAACATGAGCCTTGTAAACTAACAAGGGTAAATGGGCAAAGGCCTCATTTTCTGTAACTGTTTCTTGCTGTCAGAGGGGTGTAGTCATGCCTGTCCCAAGGCTCAGGGGTCCTTCCTATCTGCCAAAGGAAGAAAGGAGCAAAAAGGGAAGGGAGTCTTCACACAGGGAAGAGGGATTTTGCAAAGTCCAGGTCAGTCTGCTGTCCCTGGGAGGTAGCACAGGCAACGTCCAGAGGATAAGGTGTTAGACAAGCTGGCATCCTCGTGGCGTTCTAGAAGTGACAAATTTGACAAAAAGGTTAAAAGGCAGAACCCAAAAGTGAGGAGAATTATAGTAATTAAAGGTCTGATGAGAGGTAAAAACCCATGTGATAAAAGGAGGTACTATTTTTACAGTGTTCCAGATTAGGCTGAGGAGAGGCTTCCCTGGAGGAAGGTGTGTCACGCCTGTCTGAAGCTTCCTGTCCATCATATTAACTCAAAAAGGGCTAAGGGAAATATTCTACGATTTCCTTGTTGAAGAACTGTGAGCCTTTTCTGTCGGAACCATTTGGGCAGAAAAGGGAAAACATTTTCCAGTGAAGCTGATAGACCACCCCATAGCTCACTGGCTCAACCATTTAGTCCTGACAACAACTCAATTCAGCAAAACCACTGAGTCTCATTTCAGGAGACAGCAGTGCAGATGGCTTCTAAAGAGAGGCCTATACTGTGTAAACAGGCAACCAAGTAAATAAGGTCATAGGCATGCGTCCTGTGAAAACAGAAGGAAGAACACAAAACAAAGGTTAA
>NW_005310528.1:0-860 GCF_000412655.1 Myotis brandtii
CTGACCACCAGCCTCCCCGTGACGCCGGGAATGCTCCCTTTCTGTCCAGCGAGGGGCCACCAGCCACCCGGGGCAGCTGAGCCCTGGAAATGGGGCCCCTGTGCCTGAGGAACTGAATTCTTGATTGCATTTAACTCCAATGGATTGACGTTAGATTGATTTAAGTACCTTTAATGCATCATGCACTTTAAAGATAGACATCTTCAAACACAGAGCTGTGCCATCAGCTACAGAAAGAGACAAACAAAAGCTTCATCTCAGCGAACAGGAACGCTGAGACTCTCTGCAGAGGAAACCCGGCCGCAGATTTCCAACCCCACTTTCCTCAGGCAATGGTTTCGATCTGCAAAAACACAGGTCTGTCCCGGAGGGTGGGGAATGCAATGGGGAGAGTCCTAGGGCCTGGAGACCACTGCGCCCCGGTGAGAAGCCAGGAAGGAGGGAAACCGAGGCGAGAAGTGTGAAAAGCTACACAGGCGAGTCTGGGAGCCGGTGTGGTCCGCTCTAGTCGAGGAACTGGGGGACAGAACACTCTTCACGGGGATCCCTGGAATCCTGGATCGCCGGCCTGCTCCTTGGGGAGCTGACTAGGTTGTGTGCCTTTTTGGTCGCAGTAGATTTCAACCAGGTCGAGAGAAGAAGAGAAAGAGCTCTAGCCTGACTTGGATGTATGAGAGCAACAAGGAAAAAGAGGTCATGATCTCGGACAGGGGTGGGGAACGTCCGGCCTGTGGGCCGTAGAAGGCCCTCGAAATCATTTGGTCTGGCCCTGCCCAGGCAACTGCAAGCGGGACTTGAAATTCAATAAATTTAGGAGCTTTTTCTTTTTTTCATAGCAACATAAATTTATATTAAGTGAA
>NW_005310529.1:0-860 GCF_000412655.1 Myotis brandtii
TTAAAGGGCCAGAAGGTTGAGAACCACTGACATAGACGAACCCTGGTCTTGAGCCTGCACTTAGTCAAGATCTCCAAATCTTCCTGGAGCTCCATGGGAGTTGAAGCTGCTCTCTCTTCAACCACAGACATGACATACTCTTTAGAGAGCAACCTGGATCTTAGCAGAGTTCAAGAGGCCCTTGGTGACCTGGCCAAAGCCTACTCACCACTGCTGGCATGTACCAGGTGCTCCAGCAACACAGAACTGCTGCAGCTACCATACAGCCCACACACACGCTTTCAGACTTCCAAAACAGTTCTCGACTCGGTCCCTTCCTTTCTTCTTTCCTATCTCTAGGCACACAAATTTATTTGTCCTTTAAGACATCTCTAACACCACTTCTTTTGTGAGGACTTTCCTCATGTCAGCCTCAGCTGCCTCCCCCCTTTTCTTAGGTACCCCCACCAATTAAAACTCCTGTGGCACAACCAATAAAATAATTACACAGCCTACCCTAAATAAAATACTACTAAGTCCTAAAATAAAGACAAGGAATTTTTTCTTTAATTCTGAGTTTTCCCAGATAACCTGAGTTCTTTTTAAAATCATTTCATGTTCCCCTGTGAGGGCCAGATCTTATCTGTTTTTATGTATAATCTGTTTGACTGACTAGCACATAGTGGGTGTTCAGCAAAGGCCTCTTGAATAAAAGAATGAATCCTTGCACATTTTTTTATTTGTGTTAACGGCATTTTTTTGGGGGGAAGTGGGGTTGGAACCACCCTATTTTCTAACCCTTACATGTTTTTCCCCCTTTAGGTAATACTGTTTAATGAAAGAAACACTTTAATAGTGTAAAACTTAAAATGAAAGGACAA
>NW_005310530.1:0-860 GCF_000412655.1 Myotis brandtii
AAGATACTGTGCACAGCTTGCGACTCTGCAGATAGCCAGCAGAGGAAGCCAACATGGGAGCCAGCTGATAACCTGACGTGGACAATTAGACTCCAACTAGACAAAGGCGAACCCTAAGATGGAACGGCCTGGCTCTGCAGGGCGGTCACCTGGGTCGGTTGGATTTTAGCCCAACAACCCGGCATAAGTGATGAGCCAAGTTCTCTGGACGGCAAGCCTTCTACTCTCAGGGGCTCCGAGCATTTGTTAAACCCTGCCCTGCTCCACTGTGTCCTATTCTCCTACTGCTTATCTCCATCTGCAGTTATTCCAGTTATTGATTCATTTACTTATTATCTGCCCTCTTGCCCCTTTCCGCCCACCTCTGTGAGTGAGCGGCAGGAGGGGAGGGGTTTTGTGTGGTGTGCCCTGTATCTCCACTACATAGCACAGTGCCTGGCTCATAGTAGGCATTCAGTGAACACATGCCGGATTTGATGAAGCCTGGGATCCTGAGGATTGCCCCCTGGGGGTCAGAGACAGTCCTGAGTGCCGGATAAAGGACCAGAGCAGGCCCCAGATGACCTGGGTGCCCAGGGATCTAAACGGGAAGCTGTGTGGCCTGGCGGTTAAGAATGCCGGTACGTGAAACACACCGAAAGACGGAGCTGGGGCTGAGTCCCGGCTTTGCCATTTTCTACCCGTCGTGCCCTTGGATGGGTTATTTAACTTCCTAGACTCTGTGTTTTCTCACTGAAAAATGGAGATGATAATAGCTACCCCCATGAGGCTGCTGAAAATAAAATAATGTAAGTAAAGCATCTAAGGTAGTGCTTGTGTCATGAAAGTTCTCAACAAATGTTATGTGTTAATTTTTTTTT
>NW_005310531.1:0-860 GCF_000412655.1 Myotis brandtii
GAGTCAAAAAGTTTGCCCACCCCTGGTCTAGCCCAACAACAGAGCTCATTCTGAAGCAAATATGACCCTGCCTGCACTAGAAGCAGTGACTAGGAGAAAAGCAGAGTGAGGGAAGGCTATGAGAAGTGTCAAGTGCTACAAATCCTAGGGCCACACCCTCTCTAAAGACACCAACCATTTCCGTTTCTCCCAGATCTTGAAAAGGTGTGGAAATATCATAATCAGATGGTAAAGCAAGGATGTCTTTGCATTTCTTATTTTTGTCATTAACAAAACTTTTTAAATAGTGACTTTTGAATGACAATCTTTTTTTTTCTTTCTGAATCTCAGAAAACCATGGAGGAGGTACCAGCGTGAATTGAATGAGGATGAATTCTAACAAGAAAAACTAGTTCTTGGGGCAGGTTATATCTCTGTTGCCTGGACCCCTGTCTTGGGCAAAGTTGCTTAGTTACCTTGACAAATTCTTCTATAGAGTAAAACACATCCCCAATCGTGGTACCAAGAAGCAAGAAATAAGAACCTGTGCTTTAAAAAATAATCTTTGCTTTAAGGATATAAAAATCAGACTGAAGGATGTAATAGACCTTTGGCTATAGCCAGAGCCAGCTCCCAGGGAATTGTGAAGTCAGATGACTGCAGTCTATACCATCCCTTCCTTTCACCATCATTTTTGTGAGTGTTAAGAATTTGCACCTTGGGGTCAAATTGTTGGGGTTCACATCCTGGCTTGACCATTTGCCAGCGTGTGATCTTGGGCAAATTACTGAACTTCTCTGAACCATGCATGGTTCCTCATCCGTGAAATGTAGATAATGATAGTACCTCCTGCACGGGTTGTGTAAGGATTAAATGTGTTA
>NW_005310532.1:0-860 GCF_000412655.1 Myotis brandtii
TTTTTTAGCATGCTAAAAATATATTGTAAGATATGAAATTAACACCTTATCAAAACTATTCACAGCTATTTACTGTTACTACCAACAAATGTTAATAAACATCCCCCCAAATTACAGCAGCAGTGAAAGAATCCCATCCTTGACCACATAAACAAGGCATCAAATGTGGTCTGACTAGACCACAGAAACAAAGGGTTAATGCACCTATGGCCTCCACACATAGTTCATCCCCTTTCCATATTTTGAAAGGAATTTTTCTGAAATTGTGCAGGAGAAGAATTTAGGGAAATTAACTGCCAGCTTTGCAGGGCAGCATCTATAAGCACACAATAATGATAAATAAAATATCTGTCATGATTTCTTCCTCAGTTCTGTTTCCCTTATTTTAAGTCACAGTCTTACTTAAGAACAATAACAAACCTAGTTAATGATCTCTCCTGCCTACACCCTGATATACCACATCATCTGGTTTATCTCTGCGTTGCACGGAGAGAAAATTTGGCTCTCTTTCAGTTTCCGTAATAAGAGTGGACAGTCAACCCAGATAATTCAGGACAAATGTTCCACTGGGGCCCTGAAGCATCTTGCTTGTTATCCATATTAATCACATTAATTACGTCATGGCCAATTCCATCTCGTGCTGTGTGGTATTGAGGCAGTCTTAATGTTTTATGATTATGCTATGTAAATTCATTTTTACCTGCCTAATTTGCCATACCATAAGATAAGCACTATTCACTTAAAGAATTGGCAGCGTCAGAAACTACACACATTTTTCTAGAAGAGGGGTTCCACATCTTATGCATTCATCAACAAGTTAAACAGATTTGATAATAAGGAATTGTATTTTCCCTATTGGC
>NW_005310533.1:0-860 GCF_000412655.1 Myotis brandtii
CCCCCCCCCCCCCCAAAGAATGGGAACTTAAGATTTAGGCTTCCCAACCCTAACAGGGAACACAAGGGTGGACAGGGCACAGTGTCGTACAAGAGAGGCCTGGAGCAGGACCTGGATGATGCTCTGACCAGAGTACCGTTCTGCTAAGTGTGGCACTGCTAGGGTCATAAAAATGAGCCAAAAACAAGATCGCAAATGTTCAGTTCTCAGGGAGACTATTCTTAGAAATGAAAAGGCTAAACATAAACTCTTATTCAAGTTTTCAAACGTATTCAGTTATTCAGACTTGTCTGCAAGGCAGGATGATACAGAGGTGAGCACTGGGCTAGCAGGGAACCTGAATTTTATTTCCAGCTGTGCCTCAAGCCTGGTGAACTTGAGCAGCTTAACCTTACTTCACCACCAAGGGAGGGGAGGCTGGAATGACAACATTTCTAGTCCCTATAAGCTTTAAAGTCTATGACTCATCATTAATTTAACCTCTCAGGAGGTTAAATTACTTTTCCACTGCTCTGTCTTCATAAAAAAAAAAATCAGCTCCCTGCTGGACAACACTCTAGTGTTAAAAGCAGAGGTGACAGCAAGCTCCATCATCTACAAACCTCCACAACCTGGCCGCTCACTGAGGAAGCAGCGGAGACCTCTGGTGCCGCCATCCATGCAATAAAAATCCATGCATTTGACCTCTAAGAGGAACTTGCAGACCAGCACTCTAAATCAATTTGCTAAGCTTGTTAGAATTGCCTAAAATTAGTCATCTCTTTTCCTAGCTTACATTAGAAGCAGCAAATCAAATCTGGGGACAGGGGCAGCAGCTAAAGGAACCGGATATTGCAATGGGACCATCATTTCTGCAGGGG
>NW_005310535.1:0-860 GCF_000412655.1 Myotis brandtii
CTTAAAGGACAATGGCACTACCAGTGTCACAGAGGACAGAGAAAACACAGAAAAGGTAGTGTGGTTGAGTCCTATCTGGGAGTAAGTCCTGAAGGGGAACTTGAGTGCATCAAGAAGAGTGCAGCTGAGACTACAGTTTTGGGTAAAGACGGAAAACCAGCATGTCCATATTAAAGCATCAGCTCATTCACCATGTCGTAGACCCTTATTCCAAAGGCCATTTTAAGGCAAAGACCTCATGAGGCACAACTGACATTGCACTCAAGTCTCCTGCATAAACTTGCCTGTAAAGGTCAAAGTGAACATGGACCTGCTTGGAGTCGACAGACACAAAAGACAAAGGGAACGTTCCAAATTCCCTTCTCGTCCACATTCGACATACAGGTATTCCGTTAGTTGACACTACTTCTATCGATTCACTTACAAACCTTTTAACAGTGGTCCTCACCAAGCGAGGCCGACACAGACTCTAGGGGTAAGTCCCAGCAAGTTGATGGAGAAGCGGTGAGCTGATGTGATCAGAGCACAAAGGTGAGCAATCCCCCTTTCTTAAGATGTTCTCTCTCAATCCTGCTCACAGCATCAAGAATCACTCACCCTTTCCTTTATTTCACTGAGAAATTTCTTGAAAAAAAAAACCTCCTTCCTCGGCCTCCCCAGTCACCCATTCCCCCACACCCCGCATCGGGCTTGTTTTCATAGCAGCACGTTGGTCTCGTTAAGAACTGGAACTCCAGCGATGAAATGTCACTTCGGAAATGCTGAATCTAGTGGGAGTTGTGGTCCTGGTCCTCTTTCAATTCAGCAGCATTTGGCCACATCCAACTGGATCTACCCACTGTGTATTTCCCTTTGGCTTC
>NW_005310536.1:0-860 GCF_000412655.1 Myotis brandtii
TATTCTAGATTGTATGACATTTTCAGATGACAAACTAATGTTGAGATATCTACAGTACAACATGGTCTCAGGTGCACTTGACAGTTCAGGCCAAGTTTGACTCACCACAGGAGTGTGACAAGAATCAGTCTCTACGCTGTTCTACCAGATGCGTCCATGGCTGTATGTCATGGCAATGACCTATTGCTGTAAATGTTTCTAAATGTGGCTCTCAGTTTCTATGTGTACCTTGTCGCAGACACTAACAACAGCTCAACAACCAGCCAGGGTAACACTTTGAGCAACACTGGCTTACCCTGCCTATAGGGCAGTCACATTCATGGTTGGACTGTTCTCGTTGCTAGAAAATTTGTCCTTACATTTTGCAAAAAATCTGTGTCTTGTTGGTTCTAATTCTTTGCTTTTGAACCATAACTAATAAGTTTACTTCCTGCCATGTGTGGCAGCATGCCAGGAATTTCACAGCAGGTGTGCTGTATCCTTTGCATTTCCTCTTCCCCAGGTAAACCAAACACCCTTGCCAAAACATGAATTCTGGGATCTTCACCTGGTCACCCTCTGGCTACCATGGTGGTCAGTGTCCTTAAAACACAGTGGTATTTATTTATACTCAATACCCTAATAGACATGGTGTTTTTATGTCAATGAATGAGAAGACTATGACAGATGATATGAATGGACTTAGGTTCTAGCAGAAAAACTCTCCATACCCCCATCTTCCTCTCTTTCTTTCTGTGTCTGTCTCTGTCTCCCTTTGTCTTTCTCTGTGAGCTTGAAAATGTTTCTGTTTTTCAAAAGGGGAAGACTGGTCATATTTGCTCAAACTGTGAGCTGGAGCACAGTGTTGTCAGCAAGACAGT
>NW_005310537.1:0-860 GCF_000412655.1 Myotis brandtii
GTGAGTTTCTAAGTCATCTTGTGTCTAGTAAGTTTTCCAAAGTAACACAAAACCCAAAAGAAGCAAAAAGTCTTAACCCTGCCGCTCTCCATCCATAAACCGCTTTCTATGTCTGTAAATATTTTCTCAGCCCGTCTCACACTGAGTTAACAACGTTGACAAGAGCCTTAATTGTAAGAATTCTCAAAACTGAAGCAAATATAAAACATATAAAACAGATCTATATAGACTTAAATACAAAAATAGAGAGAAATATATATTCCATTCTCAATACATTCTATGTACAGTCATGTCTTAAAAATGCCAGCTCATCAAATTCCACGGAAATCACAAGTATTCATTTCCTCAGGCTCAAAATCTGATATCAATGTCCTTTTTTAAATAAAATTTTTATTTTACACTATTTTTAGATTTAAAGAAATCATTCCAAAGGCACTGCACACTGTTCATATACCCCACACCTAGATTCTCAATGACTCGATCTTACTGTCAGCATGATACATTTATCACCGCTCATGAACCAACATGGAGATGTGCTTATCGTATTAGTCTGGGTTCCATAGAGAAAATATAGATGATAAGCAATGGACTCACGTCATTGAAGGCTGAGAATCCTCAAGCTCTGCCGTGGGAGGAGCTGGGGACCAGCCACTGTGCAGTCCACAAGTCTGAAGCCCTGAAATCCAGGCGATTCCAACCCAGCACCCTGGCCAAATGCCCAGCTGCACTCTGCACAGACAGGCGTCTGACCCTGAAGCCAGATACCGCGAGATCCTAGAAGTTCCTCAGTCTAAACCGGTCCCTGGAAAGAGAACCACCTGGCCCGGCCCACGTGGCTCAGTGGTTGAGCATTGACCTAT
>NW_005310538.1:0-860 GCF_000412655.1 Myotis brandtii
GATGCAGTGCACCTGTGCTAGGAGAGTCTCTAACCACCGTGTGCTCTCAAGATGCTGGCCCATCTGAGTGAGTTCTTGGGCCCGGGCATTGCAGGGGGTGGACAGCATGGCACAGAGACCCTGAGCAGAAGGCCTGCCCTTCGACTCTTACTAGCCCCTGCCCCAGCCCGAGCAGTTCTTCCAAAGGACTTCTGGCTCTGCCGGCCTGGACAGTGGCACAGCGCCTCGCTGGCTGGCTGTTGGCAAGGGAGGTGAGCAACCGAGGGGGAGGACACCAGGCCGCGGGAAGTGGGAAACTGGTCAGCAGCTGGTAGCGCGTGGCTCTAATTCAATTACAACAACGGGGAAGGCTGTGAGCCGCAGAGAGGGGGGCCCATGGGCAAGAAAGCAGGCCCATTCAGCCGCCCAGCCACAGTCCTGGTGCAGAGGAGGCCTGTGAAATGGTGCCTAATTAGGCACCAGGAGTGCTGAGCCGAGGCCCCGGGGTGGCACTGATCCAGCGGGCAACCCTGCCAGGCCTGGAGCAGCGTGTCGGCAAAGCAGACCCGGCTGCCCCTCTGTGGGGAGCAGAGACTGAGGACCAGCCTACAGGCCCAGCGGTGAGGGGCTAAGCATGGTGCAGAGACTAAGGGGAGACCAGCGAGGGTGGAAGTTGGTCTCCCAGGACATGCCCATTGCGGTACTAAGTCGTGGGCGCTGGGTCCAAGTCTCCTCCAGGGACACGAGTGTGGAAGTGTGTTCCATGGAGAAGAGAAGGAGGGAGTCTGTGGTATTGAGGCACAGTTGGCTGCCAGCGTTGGGTCATTTTCAATGACTGTCTCTATTATTTTATTTATTTATTTATTTTTAATATATTTTAT
>NW_005310539.1:0-860 GCF_000412655.1 Myotis brandtii
CTTCCACTCAAGTCTGGTGGTACCAGGTGCTTTCGTTCGACAGATGAGAACTTGAAATAGTATAATTCCATCCTTTAGCTCTTTAACTTGGCATCCTCTGCTATCTCTGGTTTGCAAGTCAGTGACAGTATACATAAACACGAGAGGCTTTATCACCAGGATATGGGACTCGCGCTCCATTATGGATTAAACATTTATATTTATTTCTTATTTTTATTCATAGGCCCTCAAGTAGGTGTTAAATGATACAAAAGGAATGGTGAGGATTTTTATCTTGGTGTGTCAATCACAGCAAGAAAAAGCCAAAGTTCAGCACCACAGAACATGTCTCTGATATTCATATCTATTTCTCTGTAAAATTGCTTAATAAAAACAGCTTTGCTCTTCCTAGATTCTTTTACAGGATTTTTAAGATATACTCAACCCAAGAAAAAAAAGTAATATGCCTCAGAATTGCTTGATTCTATAAATCAGTTCCAGGAGAACATATGTTTGCACCATTGTGAGTAGAGAATAAAAATTATCACCCTGGTACCACTTCCTAGGCTTCCTCATTTTTATGTAATCATCCAAAAGCTTATATGTAATTTTTGCTCTTATCTTACATGGATAGATGGGTTCCCTGCATCCTGAAAACATAAAATGCATATGTCTACTATCTATATGGGTGGAAAGCTAGAAGTCTTGATAAGAGATCAAATTTTAAAATTGAAACCAGTAATTTTGTGTTTAACAGGCAGTACTTATAAATATTTAAGAAACAGAAATTGTTGAACTTTGAAAATATTTGTGACAAATCATGCCCTCTTCAGTTTATGTGATATTACCTTCCTTTGGGAGATAATATATCATTTGCCAAT
>NW_005310540.1:0-860 GCF_000412655.1 Myotis brandtii
GGTCAAGGGTGGGTGAGCTGCTCAGACAGACAATAGTTCAAGTCTGTGGTTCTGTGGGTGAGTGCAAGGCTGGGCCTCAGTTTCCTCATCTGTAAAATGGTAATAATTCTTCCTACGCTATAGGGCTGTTGTGAGGACTTTAAGGGATAATGGGAAGTTCGAGAGTAAAAGGAACAGCCTGGCACCAAATCCCAGCTCCTCCACGAGTTCTGCACCTGCTTCCACCTCGGGCCTCATGGAGACAATGGTGGTACCCACCTCAGAGCGCTGGTGCAAGGAGTAAGTGGACCAATCCACACAACAGCACTTACAGTGGGGCCCACTAAGTGCCATAGGAGCATGTGGCATCATCATTATCATGAAAGCCTGGCGCACAATAAGGTCTCAATAAATGTAAACCAGCACAACACAACACCTACAGCAATTTGCTATTATCCAGTCACTCAGCTAAGACTCCCTCCCTACTGGTCCCCTCAGATGCTGTCTGCCACCTTGGCCAGGGTAATACAGTGATTAAAAGCCAAAGGCTGGACCACAGAAGTGGGTTCAAATTTGACTCTGTCACCTTGCTGAGTGGCATTGCTTGCTGTGTGACCTTGGGCAAGTGAACTCACCTCTCTGAGCTTCCGTTTCCTCCTACCTTTCATGGGGTAATAGAATATGATAATAGAAATAGAATATGATCCTGTAAAATCACTTTCTATTATAAAGTAATTTATAGCTAATATAATAAAATATTCATAAACATGAATAATCCACATAATTGTTATTTATAAATGTAACATAAAAAGTACTTAATATGTAATATTGAATAAGATAACAGCATAAATCCTATATAATAAAAGCCTAATATGCTAAGT
>NW_005310541.1:0-860 GCF_000412655.1 Myotis brandtii
GGTCCCGCTGCGCTGCCCTAGGTCATCATCCACCGGCTCCTGAGCATGTTCCACCCGCGGCCCTTCGTGAAGACCCGCTTTGCCCCGCAGGGGGCAGTCGCCTGTGTGACAGCGGTCAGCGACTTCTACTACACCGTGATGTTCCGGTGAGCAGCCCTCGCAGCCCTGTCTTTCCCTCCCTCTCGGGACCTGGGGCTCCAGGCCGCACAGGGGCTCAGCAAGCAGAAGGCAGGCCTGGCTCAGAGCCCCCCTCCCCCACTGAGCACCCTGGGTCTTGGACTCTCTGAGCCTCAGCTTCCTCCTGTGAGGATCTGGGAGGTGGTGACCTCCTCCCAGGAGGAAAGTGCACAGAGCGCGCTTAGCACAGGGCTGGGCTGTGATGGTCACCCACACAGAAGAGGGGTGTATGGAACTGTGACGCCAGTCACACACACAGACTGTGTGAGCTCAGAGGAGGGTCGGGCAAGGCTTCCGAAGTCAGCATGTGAACCAGGCCCTGGGGATGGGTGGTGCTTGGAGGCCCGTGCCTTCTCCCTGCCCCACACTGTCCTGGCCCCCTGCCCAGCCCTGTCCCCAACACAGAGCCTGGGTCCCAGGCTTTGGGGCAGCTGTGGGAGGCCTGCTCCCAGCTGGGCTCCTTCCCCCCAGGATCCACGCCGAGTTCCAGCTCAGTGAGCCGCCCGACTTCCCCTTCTGGTTCTCGCCCGGCCAGTTCACCGGCCACATCGTCCTCTCCAAAGATGCCACCCACGTGCGTGACTTCCGGCTCTTCGTGCCCAACCACAGGTGGGAACTTGGGCCCAAGCCTCCAGCTCCAGGGTTGGAAGCAGGTGCCCAGAGGCCCCTCAGTCTCTGCCCCT
>NW_005310542.1:0-860 GCF_000412655.1 Myotis brandtii
CTCTCTGAAATCAATAAAAATATTTTTAATTAATAAATAAATAATAAAATGCTAAGAAGAAAGCCAAATTGCCAAGAAGATGCCTTTCAAATATGGTGCTGTATGCGTCTTGTAGAAAAGGATCCTTAAATTTAGCGTATCTTTCTCAGCTCACACAGGACCAGTGACTACGACTGTCTAAAAGCTATTTTCTTTCCCATAGAATAAATATCGTACAAAAATCGAAAGTCTGAACTTTACTCCTGTGGATGACAGAGTTGATTATGTGACAGCGAAACAAAGTGGTGAAATCCTAAATGATGTAAGTACATGGCTGCCGTTCTAAAATTGCAATCATGAAGATGTCGTTTCCAAAGCTTTTCCACCTACTCACACACACTCAGCATGCAGTCATTGTCTGAGATACAGGTTTTAATCATTGAGATAGATCATGATGCTAGACTGCTTACATGATGCTTCCTTAACATCAATTAACTTACCTCTTGCCTCTGGTTTCCAGATTAAATACCGGAAAGATTGGAATGACACCAAATCAAAGTACACCCTCACAGAAACCCCCCTGCTACACACTGCCCAGGAGGCAGCCCGGATACTGGACCAGGTATGGGTTTTACCCAGATGCCTGGGACTTTGGGTGGGGACCATCGGAGATGTCTGCACACGACTTCTCCCTCCATTCTGACTCTTCAGTGTAACCCTTTGCTGTGGTCCTCTGTCTTCTAGTACCTCTACAAGGAAGGCTGGGAGAAACAAAAAGCCACAGGCTACATTTTGCCTCCGGATGCTGTGCCGTTTGTTCATGCCCATCATTCTAGTGATGTTCAGAGCGAGGTAATTCATCCTGTTATAAGTGCACTTTG
>NW_005310543.1:0-860 GCF_000412655.1 Myotis brandtii
CCCTTTATACTTATTCCCAACAGAGGAGCTCCACATCACACAGCCCTCCACTCCTGGGACCTTTCCTGGGACTTTCTCCCGAATATTCTCCCCTTATCTCCAGGGCCAGGCAGTGGAGATTGGGATCACAGAAGGAGAAGTAAGCTGATGTGCTTCTTACTTGTTACAGATACTGAAAAACTTTACCATTTCTTTAGTTCAATCCTTTTGCTTTCACCAGGAACATAATATACACAGCTTTAGAAGGATATGCTTGCTAAAACAGAGCCCTTTGACATTGTCTCATCTGCCTCTAATTCAGGTTTGCTTCCATCTCAATATAATAACCAATGTAGCAAGTCAGTAAAATTTGGGGCTAAATTAATTTCCCTAAGTCTTTGTCTTCTATCATCTTTAGGGACTCAAGCTAGCCTGTCAGACCAGTTGCTGTGCATGAGCAGGACTCAGGGAGCTATCCTACCTTTTGGGGTCATCCACAAAGTTCTACCACACACATATATTGTCCATTTAAGCCACACAATCTTGGAGGAGTTTAGTTTTCAATTTTAATTTTTTAATGTTTATTTTATAAACAAGAAAACACATTTTTCAGAGTGGTAGAATAATCTGCCCAGGACCACTTATGTATTTAGTGACAGAGCAAGGAATTTAAATCTGGCTTTAAAACCAACTCACTTTCTACCACCTTGTTTTACCCGTAGTGAATATTAATTTAAGTAAATGCCAAATGGCACTGGGCATTACTTTAAAATCATGAGAATGTAAATATTCACAGGGTAAACACTTGTGAATGGGAACTGTATTAGTCGGGGTTCTCCAGAGAAAGAGAACCAATAAGTTTTTATATTAGAGAGAGAGAG
>NW_005310544.1:0-860 GCF_000412655.1 Myotis brandtii
CGCTCTAACCAACTGAGCTGCCTGACCAGGGCTGGCTTATTTACATACATATATTTCTGAGAGCAGCAATAAGCAGATTAAAGACTCCCCCAATTAATTCTCAGAGTATTGCTGTTACGTAGATACCAGTGGTGTAACAGAAGAACTCATTACACACATGAGCAAGTTGAGGCAGTGGGAAGTTGTTAATGCCAAACAGCATGTCAGCAATGAGTTCAGGGGCAGAAGCAAAGCTTTCTAATTCCCAGCAGCAGTCTTGCCACTAAAACACAGGATTTCCTCTATAAGAATGCAAAACTGTTTTGCAAGTGTAAATGTGATGTCATTTTTATCCTATAAAGGAGTAAGGCATTCATTAGCTAATCAAAACAGCATTTGCAATCATAAACATCCTTGTACAAAACAGTGGGATTTAATGTTAAGCGATAGAGTTGGAACCAAAATCATAGTCTCTCAGGAATCAGTTTCAAACTTCTGAATAGTTTTCTTCATTTTGTGACCACAGAAGAATTAGAGGAACGCTGATAGGGAGTTTGATAGACAGTGTGTAGCTAATGACATTCATGGAATTGTGATTGTGTCCTTGTGTATTAATATTGCAGAAATGTAGATCTGGATTATCCTACCTGGTTTTGAACAAATCATTTCTGAATGCTATTTTTAAAATTTCCTCTTCTTTATTATTGGCATACAAATTCAGGTGGTACTGTGTAGAGCTATAGAAAACAATGAATTACAGCTTATTTAAGAAACATGGCTTATATCCCAAGTGACTTTTTTTCAGATTTTATGTGTCAGAAGTCAAGATCTAGCTATGTGTTCTCACAACCCAGTCAATTTTGTTTCCTATGTGTTTTTTT
>NW_005310545.1:0-860 GCF_000412655.1 Myotis brandtii
TGAAAGGAAAGGGTCCATGGCACTAGGTAGGGGAGAGCACGGAGGGCTTCTTGGAGGAGGTGGAATTGTAACTAGCTCCTTGGGGAGAGAAAGCCTCTGGGCCTGCAAGGACTGGCTATGGAGGAGTTTTCCAGGGAGAGGGAAAGGCATGAGCCAAAATGGAAGGCTGGGAGTCTGGGGACAGAAAATCAATCTGTTGGACTTGAACAAAAGGCAGGGAGGGGAAGGCATGGGATGAACCCAAGACAGGACACTTTCATCACTCCAGAGAGTTCCTTTGTGTCCATTCTCAGGCAATGCCACCCCAAAGCAACCCCTGATCTGATTTGGATCACAGCAGAGACATTTGCCGAGTCCAGAGATCTGAATAAATGGAACCACACTGTTTGGCTTATTTCATTTAGCATGTTATTTTTTTATATTTGTCCTTATTGCAATATATCTCAGTAGGTTTTAAAAAGTTATTGCTGAGTAATATTTCCTTGCATGGCTGTACCATCGTTTGTCCATTCTCTTGATGGTGGGCATCTGGGTTGACGATCATGAAAAAGCTATGAATCTGTCTTGTAAAAGGCTTTTAGTGGACATGTGTTTTTATTTCTCCTGGACAAATACCTATGAGTGAAATAAGCAGGTCCAATGGCTAGTTTTCCCAAGTGGCTCCTGGCCATTTCTAGCTGGGAATGTCTGTGCTTCCGAAGTGACTGGACAGACACACTTTAAAAGCGATAGACCCTGCATCTGGGCTGCTCTTGCCAGGCACCAAGGACTAAACCCTGGGAAAATGTCAAAACAGCTCCACAACAGGTCTCCTTGCAACCGGCACGCCCAGCTGTGATGCTTCGCCCCAAAGCCCCCCC
>NW_005310546.1:0-860 GCF_000412655.1 Myotis brandtii
AACATTGATCTGCTGCCTCCTGCATGCCCCCTACTGTGCCCTGACCAAGAATGGAACTGGCAACCTTTGGGATGATGCCCAACCAACTGAGCCACTCTGGCCAGGACTGTTGTTTTTTTTTTAAATTCTCTCTCTGAAGAGCCTATTACAGCTCTATCATTAAGTTATTTGTTCTTTGATTTCCATCAAAAAGAGTAATTCCAGCAAAGGTTAACAAAGGCCTCTCTGTTTCTCATATTGCCTTTCTATTATCTGACTTAACATTTACTGATTATGAAAAAGTTATATCATCAAAGAGTTTAATAAAAAAAGTTAAATAAAAGAATTAAATAAAATGAAAAGCATAGCATATCTGAAAGGCTTAAAGGGCATCGTGGGTCTTTTTTAAAAATTTAATCAGCCTACACAGCTAAAAGAAATACTAATTATCAGGAAAACTCCTGGATGGTGATTAGAAAGAAGGAGAGAAAGGGAAGGGATGAGCAGGAGGAATGAACTTTAAAGACAACTAAGATATCTAGTCTGCCATATTGCAGGATACAAAATTTATGAAACCAAAAGGCAAGTTGCTTATGAATTTTAGTAACTTTTGAAGATTAAATACAAAGCATGGGCTGTAGTCTGTCTGCCTGTTCATTTGAATGAATAATATATTTTTCTTACTTCACCTCACCCTTGACCTGTGAAATAATGAGAGAATCTTTTCACAAATTCACAGGCCTTTAGGAGGAGGGCTCTGTTGACCGAAACTAGTGAAGGCCCAGTATTTAGTAGTTCACCTTGTCTTTGTCTTGGTCACTGATTTTTTACCAATAGTCTGGTAGGTAATTAATTTACACTCAGATTTCTAGGTACAGTTT
>NW_005310547.1:0-860 GCF_000412655.1 Myotis brandtii
CTTATCACATCTGAAAAGTCTCTTTTGCCATATAAGGCATTCATAGGTTCAGGGGAATTAGGACATGGCTATCTTGCCTAAAGGGAGTTGGGGGACATGAGTCGTTATTTAGCCTACCACAATCCTGTTGACTCTATGAAGTGAGTATCCTCACCTCCATTACACAGAAGGAATTGGAAACATTTCATACATCTATAAATGGCATTGCAGGAATTAAGTCCAAGTCTGTCTAGTTTCAAATCACAGGCTTCTTTTTTTATACCATTGTACCCCACAACACCGATCAAATAACATTCTTTATAAGTGGTTTCTGCAGTGGAAACCAAAGAGCCCAATATTTGACATGTGGAGACTTTCTATCAAGCCATGTGCTGGCTATGTGACTTTAAGCAAGTCTCTTGACCTCTCCTCACATTAGTTTCCTCACCTGGAATATGGGCATAGCTTAACGTGTGAGGACTGAAATAATATTCATGCTTTGTAATGTTACCGGCAATTATGTGTTATAGTTACCACCATGCTTTGGGAAGGCTGTGGGTAGGAAAGGTATAGCAGTAAGCCTGCCAGTGAGGACCAAGCCCAGCCCAACGGTCCTTCCCAAGGAGCACAGTGATCCCCTTGCCTCTGTGATACCAGTGAATCTCTAGGCCCTGCTGGGGGAGTTTCCAGCTCTGTGGCAAGTGATGCCATCCAGCTGACTCTGAATAGGGGAGAAGTTTCCAGCCTCCCCCTGAAGAAACAGAATATGTAAAGACTTGGAAAACAGTGGGAGAACAGGCCCTTAGAGCCTTCTACTGATTGCATGGGCAAAAGTAGTTCCTCTTTTCAAAGGAGGTCAATACAATTTCTCCCAGATAAAT
>NW_005310548.1:0-860 GCF_000412655.1 Myotis brandtii
AGCTTCTGCCTGAGGAGCAACAGGTTTGGACCCCACATCTAGCACCCCAACTTTTAAGACACCCACTGGACCAAAACACCTAGCTCTGAAAGCCAATGGGCTATTGTGTGATCCACAAGACTCTAGCAAGCAAAGAAACAATGGGAGTGAGCATTCAACTGGCCTATCCCCAACCTCCCACTCACACCCCCACAGCCCCGAGGTCTTTTTTTGTAAGAGCTATGCATCTGCAGACTTTAAAAGCTGCTGCCTGGGGGTCAGCCTTTTAATGTAGCAGGCACTTGGGGCTGGCTTTGATCCTCCCCACAGACCAAGGAGGCTGGTGTACAGCTCTCTCTCCTCCTCCCCACAGCCCACTTCAATAACATCATCAAGGTGCAGTATCACCCTGGAAAGGCATGTATACATATGTATGTCTCAAGCTTTTGAGGCTGTCATGGAGGGAAGGACCTCAGATCTCTTGGCCCTAATAGGACTGGAACTTCCATTCACAAGTCCCACAGGACTCTAGCAAACAAAGGAACACTTACTAAGAAGTGCAGGAGCCCTCCTCCCACCAGGCTATTCACCTGGACCAAGCACGGAGAGAGCAGGCAAAAGTGCCCATCTCTTCGTTTCTCTCTGGAAGGGACTGTCCAGCTTCCACTCAGCCTGCATCTAGACGCTGACTGCAATCTTCCCTTTGGCACACTGACAGGTCTTGGTACAATTTCAAGTATTGGGAGCCACCAAGAACAAAGAAGGAGATTTGGACAATTAACAAAAGTTGGAGGGGCAGCTATGAGATGGGGCCAGGCTAATAGCAGCATTATTCCCAATAGGCAAGGTACACTAGTAGAAGCAACCTAAGTGTTCATAGA
>NW_005310549.1:0-860 GCF_000412655.1 Myotis brandtii
GGAGCAGTCCTGGCTGCCCGCAGGCTCCCTGCTGCTGTCACACCGCTGAGCTAAGAGAGGTCCTGGAGAGCCTGACTGGGCTGCTTTCACATCACGAAGAGATGGTTTCTTTCAGGAATGAATGGGCCGCACCTCCTGCATTTTCTTTTCAAAATGTCATGCTGCACCTTGAGAGCACATGCGGGAGTATGTAATTAAAGCATTAACGGTAAAGAGTAAATGTAAGTGGTGTTTCCCTTGTACTTTGCTGCCTGATCTGGAGCTGCGGAACTCTGGGTGGGATCCCTCACGGCTGTGAATTCGGGTGGTTGAGCAGATGGAGGTTCCCCAGCATTTAGTCACAGAACAAGTGGCCCCTTGCAGCTCTGCAGCATCTGTCACCAGCAACCCAGTGTGTCCTGATCGAAGATGAGACTGTCTCATGGAAATGAACAAAGATAGAGCCCGTGATGCCTCCATTTTCACTTGAAATAAATCATGTCAGCCTGGCCCGGCAGTCAGTAGGAGTCTGATGTCTTGCAAATAAAAGCAGCTCTAACTTGAGCAGACACAACCCATTATCCTGCCATCTGTTCTGTCCCGGTTTCCATATAGGGATAACAGAAAGATGGGGTTTTCTTGAAAGCTTGGCACTGTGGGTGCAGAGGAAAACACCCTGCTTTTAAAAGATAATAAACTGGCTCTTGGATTAAATACCGTGAAATCAGCCTTGGGTGCATATAATCCCCAAATTGCTGAGTTTTCCCGTTTCTTTTTCAAATTATCAGAGAAAGTTTAGTTAGAAAGTTACGGTAATAGAAGTGAGCCAGCGGGGCTACCCGTAGGCTCAGGAAACAAGTTACAGAGGCAAAAGAAGGGCC
>NW_005310550.1:0-860 GCF_000412655.1 Myotis brandtii
GCTGGACCATGAAGTTTTATGAACAGCTGAGGACCCCGAGCAGCTCTCTGGTCTCCAGGATTCCTTGTCCCTGAGGGTCTGCTCTCATTTCTGGGGTACCCCACCCCTCCCTCTCTGCACTCCTGCCCGCCGGCGGCCAGTGCTGCAAGGCTGCAGTGTGGACATGTTGGCACGAACCCTCTTGGGCACAGTTCCTACAGTTCTCCCTACACAGGTTGCTACTGAGATCCTCGCAGGGGCCAGGGGGCACTGTGAGTGGGGCACACGGCTTGGGCAGGGACCGTGGTAACCTGGAGAGCCCCGCCCATCTGAATGGCGGCTTTCCCTCCCCTGTGGCCCACCGCTGTCAAGTGGGAATGTGGACTCGGATGCTCAGAGCTTCCAATTTGTCAAGAGAAGTTAGAAATCCGGATCTTAGGATGCAACATCCTGAGTTTTTAAATACTGGCAAGTCATTTTTTAAAAGTCAGAGCTGGCTAGACCCTCGTGAGAGCAAGGACAGAACAGAGGCTGCTGGGGTGGGAGAGGCCCGCAGCCTTGAGGGGGCGGGGGTGGGGTGGGGGCATCTGCACACCTGAGGATGAGGACACCACTGGCCTGGCAGGAGGGGGTGAGGGGCAGCTAGGAGAATGGCTGGGAAGAAGCACCCCTTCTAAGCCACCTGGGCCCCAGGCAGTGACATTGCTCCACGGGTCATTGGTTACCAGGCGAGGGCAGGTGCTGGTCCGGGAACCGGAAGGGTGAGACCAAGGCCAGGATGAGCCACCGGTGAGGTTTACAAGACAAGAGCAACAGCAAGACTGAGCAGGAAACCGAGGCATGGAGGCCACCCCCACCTCAGCCTCTGCTGTTCCCTAACC
>NW_005310551.1:0-860 GCF_000412655.1 Myotis brandtii
CTGCTATATTTGATCAAACATTTAATTAACTCACCCCGAATGCTGTGGCAGGGCCAGACCAAATGATTTCTTGGGCCTTTTATGACCCGTGGGCTGGATGTTCCCCACCCCTGAATAAGGAAATCATGAATATAACCTTCCTAGAACTCCCCACCCATTTGTTCTCAGAAAGACATATCCAAATAGTTAGTCTGATGTCTACTATTGGAGGGGTATTATTCTTGCAACAGGACTACTAGTATTTGGAAGAGGATTCTTTCCTGAAGAGTGAGCAAAGTGAAAGTATTAGGTGCTAGGAAGGCAGGAAATAGAGTCTTTATGCTATGAAGGTTTTGGTCATCTTTCTCAGAAACAATATTATTTTGTCAAAAGTCCCAAAAGGTAATAGACCAATGCATACTTATTAATTAGGTATAGAACTAAATAGTCTACATTATTGAAATATAAGATATAGACTCTCCCTTTTCAAAATTTATGGTTTAATAAGGGAGAAAGGACTAATACATGAAATGACTGAGAAGATCAGATTATGATAATGTGTATAGTTAATTGCTTAGTGAGATGCTTGTCTAGGATTAAGGGTGATTTTTGTTTCCTGCTCATCTAATCTGACTCTGCTCATTTCTGTGATGTTTGGAATGGTTGGTTATCAGAGTAATATCTGGGAAATCATAGCCAACCTCAATAAATAATCTGAAGGACAATAATGAATGACATCCACAGAGGTCTCTGTGCTTTGAGCCATGTGGCCCAATACCTTGGATAGAATTAAATGAACTAGAGAAGGACACCTGACCTAAGGCAACCAAAACAGTTCATCAGAAACTTACTGGGTGACCCAGGAGCATGGTCTACCCCAT
>NW_005310552.1:0-860 GCF_000412655.1 Myotis brandtii
GTTCTCCAGATAAATGCACAAACCCACTGAATTCTGCATACAACTTTTAGGATTCAGGATTCTGTGATGCTATCCAAGCGAGGAACCTTAGTGGGCCAAAGAGGAAACCTTTACCATGTGAAGTGTCAGCTAGTGTGGCTAAAAGGGAGCAGGGAGACTTCATGGACACGGCTGCACAGAGACTGGGACTCGTTTCCACCAGCAGAGGGGGCTGTGCAGTTCTCCCTGGGGCACTGCGGAGACAGGTCAGAAGGGGCTGGGTGGTGAACAGGCTGGTTTTAGGTCCTCAGGGAGAATCCTCCACAGAGCACCCTGGACTCCCACGGTCACTGATGCCATGGAGTAAAGAGTGCTGCTTGTTTGTTTTTAAACAGACTTTCTCCCTGAGACTTCGCGGCTTGTCCAAAGAAAGAGCTGGTATCGTACTAGACAGTCCAGTGGGGGATGTTCTCAGATTTCTGGGAGAAAGTTTAGGGCAACAAGAACATGGCTGTTTGGCAAGCTCTTTAATACATGGTTTCTCAACATGAGCCTGTGATATGTCAGATTCCTGAAAGAGGATTATATTATAGTTTACATCTTTACTAGACATTCTTTTTCTAAGATGTACCTTCAGGAAGCCATCTGAGACACTGATGATAAAGGGCCCTCTTTCGCATGGGCAAAGCCAACTATGAGATGAAGGACCTGCAGGAGGCTAGCAGGGACTCTGGGGTGAGGGAACAAAGTGCCTAGTGAGCTAATATACTTGGAAGGGGCTACTGTGGTCAGGGAGATTCATCTGGGGTTAAGGCCCAGATCCACATTAATAAGTTTCACAATAGTATTACCTCCTATAAACTTCAGTTTCTTCAACTGTA
>NW_005310553.1:0-860 GCF_000412655.1 Myotis brandtii
CAGCCCCAGCCCCAGCCCCAGCCGCAGCCGCTGGCTCAGGATGAACTGCCCGGCGAGAGTGCGGGACCCGAGGACAGCGACGATCCCGAGGCGAGACCCCACGGCGAGAAAGGGGAGAGCAAGGTAGGTCCACAGTGTTGGCGCTGTGACACCTTTTGAACAAAACCGAGGAGCTCGAGTAGCGGCTGTCACTTTAAACCCTCCGCTTCCCCCGCCCCCTCCCCTCGGTTGTGTGGTGGTGGGGGCTGCAGCTGTGGGGAAGGCGTGAGATTGAAGGGGATCGTTGGGCAGTAGTGACTTTCTGAACTGGAAGGCGTGAGCCGAAGTCTGCCCTGGTTTCCCTATTGAGCGGTCTGTGCAGAGAAAAGTCTTCTGGTTCGTGCGATGTGATGCCAGGGCAGAGCCCACACCTCGGGAGAGCAGTGCCCGGAGACCTTGGCTTCCGCACAGGAGACCAAGCTAATCTGGATGATCTAGGTCAGGGGGAAACACATGTCTTCAGGAGTTGCCAAGTGGCTTCTGAGACTCCTCCGAGCAAGGTGACATCAACCTAAAGATGAGACAATGGGAGCAAAGTTTGGCTCCTTTGTAGAATGCAGATCACTGCTTAACCCAGCTCTAAACTCCTCACCCGGCACCCTCCTACCTAGGAGGGTGGGGACCCAGTGCCTGGCAGCAGGTGAGCCCTGCTGTGTCATCGTAGACCTGGGGACAGCTACTACTTCCTGTGGAGAGAGAGTTCTCCAGGGAGCTGGATCCCAGTAAGAAATGGTTCAGATGCCGTTCTCTGGTGCTGGTGCTTCTCCGCTTGAGAAAATTGTCAAGTAGATGCAATGGCATAGAAAAGAATGCGTTGGTAA
>NW_005310554.1:0-860 GCF_000412655.1 Myotis brandtii
TACCAAACTCTTCTTTTGATGGACAGAAACAAAAACATGAATTAGCAAGTATAGAAACATTTTTATTGACCTGCAGACACAGTAATTATAGAAATGCAAAATAGTTGACATTGTTTTCAATTATTGTCAGAGCAAGATGCCTGCAAAATTCGTTTAATTAGATAGAGTGGCATTGTTAATGACTCTTCAGATAGGTACAAATTTAGTCACACACTTTAAAAGTTGCGGAGACAAACCAATTTAATTTGCTTTATTCATTTTCTGGGTTTAGCATTAGGCCATACCCCAATGGAATAAAACCATCAGATGTGCTGTAATTTACATTTTTGCACACAGTATACTTTCTGAGCCTGCCTCATTCACATTATTATTTACTATTGTGATTGTGTCAGTCGTTTCTTAGACAGGAGGGCATCAGTCACATTTATTACCAGCTGAATGGTTTGACTCAAAAGGCAAAAACAAATCACACTCAACCTGGATAATTAAATATCAAACTTTTAAACTGTGGCCTATTTAGGTTGCAAAAGACACTTGGTCCTAGCTACCCTAACTGTCCCTCCTTTCCAGGGGGACACAATGTCAGAAACATTGGGAAGTGTCACTCCGCATTCTCTCTCCTGTTAAATTAGTACGTTTGGAGGATTATGTTCATATCTGATTAGCAGTGGGATATGGATAATTTGTGTGCGATCTCTAATGAACGGCTTATATGTGATCATAAAAACAAAGCTCCACAGAAATGTGTCAGTTGCACACCAAAGAGAAGCCCTGAAATTTTGGGTCAGTTAGAGGCTCAAGTCATAGAGTATTCATTGCTGCCAACTAGCAGTTCAAACAATAAAAAAACATATAAAGTA
>NW_005310555.1:0-860 GCF_000412655.1 Myotis brandtii
GGTCAGTGCATATCATAGCAACCGGTCATTCCACTGTCCGGTTGATCTGCATATTAGACTTTCTTATATAGGATATATATGCATTCAACAATGATGCACATTTATTTTGTGCCAGGCTCTATGCTAAGGACTTGTGACCATGGTGAACATTATGCATATGAACCCTGTCTCCAAGAGCTGCCAAGTTAATCTGTGAAAACAAATAGTAAGGCAAATATTTATGAGTAAAATGAGTGTTATCAGAAGGGAATTGCAAGTGCAATCAGTACAATGTTTGGGAGCCATCCCAGTCTAGTGTAGAAAAATAGGGGAGTGCAAGGGAAGTATTTGATGCTGTCTATTTTTTTTTCTAGCTGAAATCTAAAGAATTACTAGGCATTAGTTTAGCACATTATTAAAATGTCAGAGTGGTTATGATGGTAAATTCCAGACTAGAGATACATCAAATGTGAATTTTTACAGTTGAAGAAATATGACATCTTCAAAAATGGAGAGAAATTGTCATGCTGGAATATAGCCAGTGGGGAAATGAAAGCATGTGCATGGGGGAAAGATACAAGCGGACTTTAGGGGAAGGCTTAACCAGGTCGATTCTGATTTGAACTCCAGAGGTCTTCGAAAGCAGGTGTCATTCCTAGTGGAAAAAGCAGTCTTTAAAATCAGAAAAATGCCTGTTCAAATCTATGAGTGTCACTTAAAATTCTAGTACAGTTTATCTCTTCTCAGTATTATGTTCTATTTCTGTAAAATTTATTATAATTAAATGAGGTAGAGTATGTAAAGAGACTAAACTATTACATGTCATTCAAACATGTTTGATATCAAAGAGACTACAAGAGAACTCAGTAGCAACCTGTGGC
>NW_005310556.1:0-860 GCF_000412655.1 Myotis brandtii
TTTATGTATAAATACACATTCATATATATGGACTCAATTATATTTAAACATACATTGTATGTTTTTGTAAACAAAGTCTTGGTGTGGGAGTTAGTGTGGGTGTTGGGAGCCAGGTGCTAGTGTCAGACCACCCTGAGTTTGAATCCTGTCTTTGCACTTACTAGCTGTGTGACTTGGGCAAGTGACTTCCCTGAGTAGCAATTTCCATCACCATCTGTAAAATGTGGTTAATAATGGGACTTATCCCAGGCTGTTGGGAAGGTAATGACACAATATATGCAAAATGCTTTATACATTTCCCCAGGACAGAGAGATTTCTCACTGATAACAAATGACTATGTAAAGCTTCGTCTGCCTTTCTGATTCGTAGCAGAAATCTCTAGAAATAGGATGAGTTTCTGGGTTCAAGGGCCTCAACGATGATACAGTCTGTCAAAATTGAGAGGAAGATTTCACCAAGATCCCCAGCACCACAGCTGTTCTCATGTGGCTCTATATTCTTCCAGGCCCTGTTTACGCAGAACAATTTTTAAGCATTGTAATTATAATGCTTGCACAGTTTGCTTAATATTACATTGTCAACATTTTCCTGGAGGCTAAAGCTGTCATTGGCATTTGCCATAATTTGCTTAACTATTTCCTTACTGCTGAATATCTGAGCAGTTTAATTTTTCATTCATTCATTCACTCATTCATTCATACATTTGCTATTGAATGCCTACTCTCTGCCAGGCACTGAACTAGGCATTGGGGTATGGGATCACCAAGAAGAGTACACGCCTTGCTTTTGGCACTTGGATTCTGGCCAGTGAGACAAACCATTATAAGTAAACTAGAGGCTCAGTGCACGAATTTGTGCA
>NW_005310557.1:0-860 GCF_000412655.1 Myotis brandtii
AAAAAAAAATATCCATTTCACTGGACTTTTGGCTCTGACCCTGGTCTTTTGGAAGAGTGTTGTTGACTTAATAGAAGACAGGGAGGTCAGCCTTGGGGAAGATAGCTGAAAATGAATAATCTTGGAGTAAAGGCAAAAGGGAGAAACTGAGCAGTTCTTCTAAAAGAAAACACTTTACTTTGAACTGAGAGACAAAAATAAAACCTCAAGAACTAGCAAGAGGCATCACAAAGGGGCAATATACATCAATAGAGTTGAAAGTCAATCTCATTAGGAAAGAAAAGTTTGAAAATAAAAGGTCAAATATGTACAAAAGCTTGAGGCAGGTCTATTTTCAGAGGTTTTTAACTTTTATGCAAGAAACCAAAGGGGGAAAGAATTTAACCCCATGAATACATTTATGTGCATATATGCATATACAACTATATGCATTGATTAAAAGAGTCGGAAAGGGGTAAAAATGACAGAAGCTCTAATCTTTCACATTCTTAAATTCCTTTCTCCTGAGAGATCCTCATCAAGTTAAATAAGAAGGAGGTTTATTTTTCTTTTGTGTAAAAAAGTCCTGGGTTTATTTTAGAGCTGGTGTAACTAACCCATGAGCAGCAGGGAACAAGCTCCTTATCTGATTTGTCATTTTCAGAAGTGACATTCATTGTAATAGCCTTCTCATTGACCAAGATAGATGCTGGGTTTTCAGACATAGAGCCCACATTCTAATCAGAAGACAGGAGCAATGGTACAGGCACACAATCTAAGTTAGCTGACTGGCCTTCTTTTAAAAGCCACCAAAATTAAATTAGTATTCTTTTATTAAATAACTAGAGGTCCCTCAGCCCGGCCTGTGCCCTCTCACAGTC
>NW_005310558.1:0-861 GCF_000412655.1 Myotis brandtii
CCAGATTGAGATGTCCAACAGACAGCTTTAGAACAGTCTGAGGTTTAGATGCAAAAGGCCGTGTAGAGTAACTAAGGACACCACACCTTCGGAAAGGGAGGGGAGTGGGGCAGTGAGGCTCGAGAAATAGATATGCCACTGTAGTGGCCGAGGAGAAGGGTGAAAGATAACTAGGGAGAGACACAATAAGGCAACATTATTAAACATCAGAGACACGCTGCGCTGTATGCGAAGGAGCCATCCGGCCCCTACTTTCATATAAGTAATTTGGAGAATTAAAAGAAAGATAAAGGCTTCTAAAGTAAAATAAAGCCAAATGGGGGCAATTCATTAAAATAACTGAGAACCCAGGGTTTGTCAAATAAGGAGACGGAATATAAGCAGATGTTAACACAGCGTGTGGAATGTGTGGAAAGAAAGAACAATGCTACCTATTATTTTTTAAAAGGACAAATAGAAAGGATTCATGAGAGAGGAATGGAATTGGCTACTATATGGGAAGATGGATGGGACTGGCCAGAAGGTAAGGGAGGAAGTGAGAATTCTTTTTATAGCTTTGATTGTTGAGCCTTGTTCCTGTGATCTTATGAACACAGTACCCTGCCTAGCCTCCCTGGAATCTCACTTAAAGGCAAACAGAGCCCGAGCTATACTTGGTAGATTCGTTGTCTACAGCGGTCTTAGTGGAGTAATTTCAAAACTATTTTGCATTAACTGTAAGACATTAGTGTGGCTGAGCAGAAAGATACAAATAAGGAATAGGAGAAGGAAAGAAAGAATCTTGGGGTGTTAGACTGGAATTGAAAGCATCAGTATGAACTCATGATTTAAATGAATAAATATAAAGAAAAAATATATAGA
>NW_005310559.1:0-861 GCF_000412655.1 Myotis brandtii
TCCATGGTCCCCTTAATTTCTAAAATTTCCTAAAACCCGTCTTTTTCACCCCCCAAAATTCCTGTTTGTTTTGTTTGGGTTCTCCCAGAAGTAGAGCATGAGACAAGAATTCAAGAGCAGGTAGTTTATCTTAAAGGTGAAGAAAGCCCCAGTAGTCGGATGGGGAAGTGAGCCAATAAAGAGTGTACTATCAAGTCAGCTGCCACTGTGGGCACCCAGAGCTTAACCCCAGTGGAGAACTCACTCGGGAGGCCAGGGTAGCACACACCACAGAGTTGCCTTAACCTAGAGGTGAGGGAGCTGAGATATCTAGACACCCACTGCTTTCAGTTGGTAAGAACTGCTTCCAGGTGGCTAATTTTCCAGCAATTCCAGCCTCCCATATCCACATACCCGTGCTTAGCAGCATTTATGCACCCAGAGGCATAGGGCCATGACCATGCCTTCCGAAGCCCAACCCTCCCTACATCCGGCATAGCCTGGCCCAAGAGAAGGAAAAGATAATGCAGTTCTCCACATCCCTGTGGTGTTTGCCTCCTCCCTGATAGCCACTTGCTGGGACCAGCATCTTCAACCCAGGAGACTATACTGATGAGAGAATACTTGCTTTTCACTTTTTTTATATGACCTATTTCAAGTTTATATATATATATTCTTTTGAACTAGCTACCTGGAAAGAAGAAATTATGCTTCCTCGCACTGCAATATACTCATTATTTCTTCTCTACCCATCCTTCCTAGACCAGCTCAGCCCCATCTTTTCCTCAAAACCCTTCCCAAACTTTAGAGCACCCTAACATGACCTACACAAATGAGCTATTGGTTGTTTATATTCTTACATCTTCTCTCTTACTGCACATC
>NW_005310560.1:0-861 GCF_000412655.1 Myotis brandtii
AAAAAAAAAAAAGCATTCACTTAGCTCTACTTCTCACAAATTCAAAATGTTTGAAGGGCTACAAAGAAATACCATTCATGTAGCAGAATTTCCAAAAGAAAGATGACAGTGTACAAAGTCTCTTGCAGTAGAAATAGCCTTGCTCTTTCTATTCAAAGGCTGGGGGGGGGGGGACCTAAATTGCATTATCATGCCAAATATTATGAAAAACAACTCTACAAAAAGAATCTATGTCATGCAAACATCCCAAAATAGTTGCTTTGGTGACACATAAATTCCGCTGAACCAAAAAAACACACCATATTTTACACATCTGCTTACCAATTCTGTTGAGTGATTCTTGACAGCAAAGAGATCATTGTTTTGTATTCATGCATGAGCACTTCCAGGGTGCAAAAGGGATACTTAACACAAGGGGGTGGGGGTAGAAACTGGGCAAGGTACATGAACAAGAGCAATAAAGGGCAATTTAAATAATAAATTGACAGCAGCTGGTGATAAGCAGTGTGTACTAGCAACAGAAATAAGCAACACGGGCACCCACGCCCTCCCTACAGATAACAAAACAGCGGACACACATTCGAATGAAAAGCGTGGGTCTCTGTGTCTAATTGGCTTCAACATCCAATAGCTCTTCCAGTTAACGGACAGGCACTTACGTTCTCCGTGGTTCCAGTGATCACGTGCAGTCCATCGTAGGTCGATTTGATGTACATGCCCTAGAGGGAGTCACAAATATATTAACATTCAGAAATACAGCCGCAAGTGGGACTTGAGCTTATCAAACATTAAAGGCAGTCCCTGCAGAACAATACTCATTGTTAAGCCTCCTGAAACATTGTGAAACACGACCCTGAGAGC
>NW_005310561.1:0-861 GCF_000412655.1 Myotis brandtii
CCTGAAACCCGGGCATGTGCCCTGACCAGGAATCCAATCAGCAACTTTTTGGTGCATGGGAGGACGCCCAGCCAACTAAGCCACATCAGCCAGGGCCATGGGTAATTGAAAACACAAAAACTGAAACCACAAATAAGGGGGTGGGGCTTCTATATTATTTATTCTGTGGTTTGACCCTGAAGGCCACCCTCGGTCATGTGTCATGAACAGCAGGCATGGCCATACCAGTATGGGGGTTGTGTCTCTCTTAGTCATTATTGGCCTTCAGCATATAACCGTGTTCCACTGTTTCCTGCTGCAGAAAATCACCAACAGGGTTTATTTGATAGAACTCAGATCTTTAACTGGTAGAATATTCACAATACTTTAAAAGTTGGCTGCATATGCTTCCAGATTTTTTCCCTAAGCATCTAACAAATGATTCTATTAAAAAACAAAAATAGGTTCATAATCTACATACATTTTTTTTCCCATTTAACCATATGGTTTGGATATCTTTTCATGTCAGTACATAGAGCTCTACCTCATTTTTTCCTGCCTTATTATCTTAAACCTTTGCATGGAATAATCTTCCTCCTCATACAAGGTTAATATGGCCCTTTAAAAATTCATAAAAAGATAATTGCTATGCAAACTGATGGTATACAACTATTTATGCAGGAGTTTATAAACAGAGCATATATATGATTCTCTAAGTTATGAAATTGGGGTGGGGAGAGGATAGAATAATAGAAACAAAGAAAAACAAATGAAACAAAGCAAGTGATGCACCAACCAGGCCACCAAAATATTTATTTTGCATGGGCAAAACTCTTTTCCATAATATAGATGTACCATAATTTATCTCCCAAAGGCCCTATT
>NW_005310562.1:0-861 GCF_000412655.1 Myotis brandtii
TCTCTCTCTCTTTCTACTTTACCTCTTGAGTTCCAGCTGACAGCTCGCGATTCCACACGCTGGTTAGCTCATTGGCTGGAGTAGTGTTCGGTGCACAAGAGAACAAAATGAACTTTTAATCTCTTTGCTGAAGGCTGCTCCATTCCAAAGGCATGTGTGAGAGTCCCGGCTCCTGGATTATGAAGAGGCCTCATTGTTAGGATGAGAAAAGCAGATTATGGGAAGAGGGGGCAGTGGAATCCTCGTCCGAGGACAGCTGGCGCCCCTTCCACTGACAGAAACCCCTCCCCCCCCCCGGGCTCTGCTCCACAGTTTGTGTTGGATTTCTCACCGAGTGGGGCGGCTGTCCCCGGTGGGGCCCACCTGTGTCCCATGGGAGGGAAGGTTCAGCCGCCTTTCAGAGCCTGTAGGCTGCACTTCGGCGCCCCCTAGTGGGAGCTGTAAAGAGCCAGCTGAGTTTTTCCTCCACGACCCAAATACGAGGCAGCAAACCTGGGTTTTGTTGTTGTTTTTCCGGCCCCTTTAGGAAAAGTTGAATGTTGGAAGGTTTTCCCTAAATAAGCTGTCCTTGGCCGGAGAGCTGGGATGTATGCCCATTTTGTTTGGCAAAACGCTCCGTTCCTAAGTCCTGCTGGAACAAACACCAGCCCCCCGGGAGCTCCCTCCTTGCCCTGAGCACGGCAGGTCCTAACGGCCGTGGCTAAGTCCTGCTGTAGAACTGGGCGAAGGACGTGTCCTCAGGTTTGATCTGGAAAAGGAAGGCTATGGGCACTTCCCACAGCGCAAGGCCAGCCTCACCCACCTGGCTCCTCTCACCCCCACACCTGCCTGCTGGGTCAGAGCCGGCGTCATCGCCAGGGT
>NW_005310563.1:0-861 GCF_000412655.1 Myotis brandtii
CATAGAGTGCAGGGCAGCAATGGCCGCATCAGCATTTATTATGAAGCGCAGCGCGCCTGTCATTGTCTGTCTTATCACTCAGCCTGGACGGTTTCCCACTCAGAATAACTGAGGTTGTCATCACTCAAAAGAGGCGTCTGGCTGGCGGTGCTGATGCTACGGAATGTCCGCAGGATCCCACCGAGACGTTCCTGTCAAAGTCTCATGTCAAATGTCCCTCCTTTGGCGCCTGCAGAAGAGCGTGGACTCTATTAATGATGACATCCTGGCTGCGGCCACGAGCCTAGCGACTGTCAGGGTGCAGCCGGGAGGACCAGCAGGGGCGAAGGAGCCCGGCTGTAGGAGACTCGGAAGGAACCCAGGGCTGGGACCACTGTCTGGGCGAGTGGAGGTCCGGCCTGGTGTCCGCCAAGGGCGCATCATCGCTGAGCGCCGGGAGGTCAGTGCAGGGCACGACCATTTTGGTGCTTTTCCTGTGATGGCCAATGCCAGCGCTCCCTCCAGAAAAAGCAGCGGACGGCGTTACCAGCGGCTCGTGTCTGGGAAGCCACAGTTTACACTAGACACGTGCTAACACCGAGGGGCATAACCCAGACTGGTCTGGCCTTCCTCACCAGAGGGGTTTTAGGAAGGGAAATTGGTAGCCCTTTCCTCGTCCGCCAGTGTTTAAAGGGGCCTCCTTAGGCAGCGCATATCTATTCATGCGCATGAGGAAAGCTTGCTTTTCTGTGAGGGCTGGGTTATTGCTTTACTTTGTTATTTGGCTTTTCATGTGTATGTGTTTATTTGCCCAACTACATTATAAATTCCCAATTGAAAAAGACTATTACTGCCCTAACCGGTTTGGCTCAGTGGATAGAG
>NW_005310564.1:0-861 GCF_000412655.1 Myotis brandtii
CATGTTGTTGGTGTATCAGTTGCTTGTCCAGTCTTACTGCTCAGTAGTGTTGTATCGTATGGACATAGTTTGCTTTCCGTTTCCTGTTGATAGACTTTGGGATTGTTTCCAGTGTTTGTCTGTTACGAATAAATGTCTATAAATGTTCCTGTACAGACGTTGTTATGGATGTAGGTTTTTACCTACATGTGGAATTGGCTGGTTATAGGGAAGGTACATATTTAAATTCACAAGAAAGTGCCAGATTTCCAGAGTGGTTGTGTCACTTCACAACCACAGTCATATATGCGAGTTCCGGGTGCCCCATGTCCTTTCAACACTTACAGCCCTCGGGTTGGTTGCTTGGTTGGTTACTTAGCCGTGATGTTGGGTGTGTAGTAGTGTCTCAGTTTCAGCTTGAGCACTTTTTTTTTGGTGACTGATTTTGAGTATTTTTTCATTGTGCATATTAGCCAATCATACATTTTCCTTTTGACACCCCTTCATCAATCTTTTGACACCCACTTTTTTTTTTTTTTAAATAACAAGGTTGTTTTGCTTTTTAAAATTGAGGAGTAAGAGAGGTGTTCTGGATACAAGTCCTTTTTCAGATATATGTGTTGTAAACATTTTCTCCCACTCTGTAGTTTGGCTAATTACTTTCTTAATGCTTTCTCTGCATCTACTGAGATGGGTCATAGGATTTTTCTCCTTTATTCTGATAATGTGGTAATTACATTGATTGATAGTGTTGAACTAACTTAGTATTTTTAACATACACTCCACTTAGATATGGTGTATTGTGCTTTTTAATAATGCTGGGATTGACTTGCTAATAGTTTAAGGATTTTTATATCTTTGTTCATGAGGGATACTGGTTTT
>NW_005310565.1:0-861 GCF_000412655.1 Myotis brandtii
TCTCTGAAATCAATAAAAATATGTATATTTTTAAAAATGAAAGGTATACAATGGGAGAAAAAAAAGGGGACACATTTAATACCTTCAACAATAAAAATTTAAAAAAAATAAAAATAAAATGGAAAGGTATAGTGAAACCAGGATGATTCTGAACACATTCAGGGTTTACATTGGTAAACCCTACACTGCAGTCTACTCAGACCCCAAGTGGTAGGAGACGAGTTGAAAGCACCTGCGAGTTGAGAACATAAAGGACTTTTTTCTGAAAGTATTTCCTCCCTAATGTCTTTAGTGGCCATTTATCAGATTCCTGATTTGAGAATCTTGGGATGTGGTTAAGGAGAAACCTCTTGGGAGAATACTTTAACAGTGATGTCAACATAACTCATTTGTGAGCAAAATGAAAAGCCAACTTTTCCTCCCTAAGGATAACCTAGAAACAAACTTGCTTGCAAAAGCAGGGGAAATAATTGGCACCATTCTCTCCACATTGTCCAATCCATTTAGTTTCACTTAAACTCACAGTAAAGGTCACTGGATAGGATAAGAAAAAGATAAGTTTAGGGGTAAAGAGGAAAATAATGATTCTGTGAGAGGTTGTGTTCATAAGAGAAGGTGATTGACTTACTGGAATATTTGTATTAACAGCCATAGCCTATGTCTGACTATGAAGTATATTTTGAATAATCTTTTACTTAAAATTGTTTGCTGCCTAATGTCCCAAACCAGAATAGCAGTGTACCTCATTAAAATACATAGACCCCCCCCATAAACCCTGTTCTTTAGAGGATGGAATTCCGTAATTATCAGTTGGCTCCTGGATCCCATCCAGTGCATTATAGCTTTTGAAGGCTAGCAAGA
>NW_005310566.1:0-861 GCF_000412655.1 Myotis brandtii
ATGGACCTGCTCTGCATACTAGTCTTATTTCCGGCTCCCTACCATAGTTTTGTATTTCTTGCTTATTTTATTTTTCTGCCTGTATTATGAAAATATGTCATGAAACTTCTTTATTTGGGGAGAAAGCAGAGAATAAGTGAATTTGGTGGTGCACAGTGAGGAGAGTAGGGTAGCAAAGTGGTGATTTCAAGTTGGGTCTTTAAGTCTTTGGCCAATTTGTGCCTCCTTCCTCAGTGACCCCTCCACCTCTGTGCCCAGAGAGAGACTCATGTTATCTCTGGATGAAAAGGAGTTTATGTACAAATTTACAATATTATGTTAGGGAAAAAATGAATTCCTCTTAGGAGAATTTTTAATTTTTACAGGTTCTTCAGAGAGAGGACAATATTTAAAACCCAAGGAATATTAGAAAAGTGAAACCCTAAACAAAGAAATCACATTGGAGAGTGGTGTAAATTTACCCATGGAACTGGTCTGACTTGCCCTTTGAAGAGGTCTGCCTTCATCCACAAAAGTTAAAGGGACCTGAGACCACTTGCCTCAGCTGAAACTCTCTGTCTTTCCCTCTCTCCTTTGCTGCTGAGTTTAACATGTTCACATCTCTCTCAATATTGAAGATTCATAATATTTCATTACACATTTCTGACTAATTTAAATTTCTTATGATTTTGTATAAGCTCACTGACACTTTTTCTTTTAAATTTCGATTCATTTTCAGTCCATGTTAGGGGACTCAATTCCTATGACTCCATCATAAAATGAAAATGAAGCAGTGGTTTGATAAATCCAATTGGCATTTGTTAATCAACACCCTAAAACTCTCAACATACAATATTATTCTCTCCTCCCTCATTCTTGAAA
>NW_005310567.1:0-861 GCF_000412655.1 Myotis brandtii
GCCACCCCCCATCCCTACCACCAACCCCACCCACCTCCTGCTCCAGCCCAGGCCTGGCTCCACGTCTCTGCCCACAGATGAGGCTCTGCTTCTCTCCCATAACCCAGCTGCTAATCACTGCCCCAGCAAACACGCTGCCAGCATGTTCAGAACCAACCAGCAAATAAAAAGCTTTCTCTCTCAATCAGCCTCTTTGGGCCTCCCAGCCGCGTGGGAGAGCTGCGTTCCCTCACCTGTCAGCTTCGCTCCTGCAGGCAGGCCCGGAAGGGAGCCACTCAGCATCGCTGTCAAAGACGTTTCAGGGAGCCCGGGAAGGAAGCGGGGAAGTGTGGGCGAGTGTGTAAGCATGTGTGTGAGTGAGTGTGTGTGACCGAATGACCGTGTGAGTAAGCGTGAGTATGTGTGAGTGTGTGAGAGCACTGTGAGGCGGTGTGGGTGTATTTAAAGGTGCATGAATGAGTGTGTGAGGAAATGCGTGTTGTGAACATGTGAGTGTACGGGAGTGTCTGTGAGTGAACGTGTGTGAATGTGCATGTGAGTGTGTGAGTAACTGTGACTCTTTCCTTAAGATCAGATCACGGACGTGCAATAGCTGGGCCGAAGGACAAACAAATGAAGGCTTATACGCACCTCACCATGGTCCTCCAGGAACCCAGGACCACTGCGTGCTCCCGCCCGCCGACTCCCGCTGCCTGAAAATCAGTCCCACCTTCCCGAGGGCCTGGCCTGCCTTCCCACAGGCAGTTCCTCCGCCCGTCCTGCCAGAGGTCTCACGGGGCCCCATAGACGTCCTGGTGACCAGCCGAGGTGCGCAGAGGCTCCCGGGTGGCAGACAGGTTACCCCCGCTTGCATGCACACAC
>NW_005310568.1:0-861 GCF_000412655.1 Myotis brandtii
CATCAGAAAAGACAAACTGACCTACAGAGTCAATACAATCCCCAACAAAATTCCAGCTGACTTCTTTGTAGAGTTTGACAAGCTTATTCTAAAATTCATATGGAAATTCAAGTAACCCAGAATGGCCAAAACAATCTTGAAAGAGGAAAATAAAAACATTGGAGGACTCACATTTCCTGATTTCCAATTTTATGACAAAGCTACAGCCGTCAAATGCTGCGATGCTGGCATATAGAACAATGGACTGGAATTGAGAGTCCAGAAATTAACACATACATCTGTGATCAGTTCACCTGGGAGAGGGGATGGGGAAGGATGCTGGTACAAGTCTTCCCCACATCAGTGGGCTGGGACCACAGCTGCAACTGAGGGTGCCAGATGCATGGATGATTCTTAGTCAGAAGCCCAAGTACTCGGCAACATGGAGTCAATGGTGAATGCAGCTATACTGCCCAGTGGTCTAAACAGCCCACTCGTTCTGTACTATATAACCCCACCCTACTAAATGGGAATGACCAAGGAGGGGTGGGGAGGAGACAGGACACGACACCTGCTAGACTAGCATTGCTGCCTGCGATCTGGACGGGCACAGTGGCTGAACCTAACATCCTTCCAAGGGTGGAAAAGTTTGGGTAAAAAGCAATGACAAATGGAGAGAAGGAGAAATAGTAGCTGAGGATAAAAGAGTGGGCTACGCAGTGTTGTAAATTCAATCTTATATTAATGCCTCACGATAGACTCAGTTAGAGAATACTATTGGCTCAGTTACGCCAGATGCCAAAAGGGTGAAGCCATCTATTTGCCAGGAGCACCCCTGCTTTTAGAACCTGATGAAGTCCAACGGGAGCCTGCAATCCTGAG
>NW_005310569.1:0-861 GCF_000412655.1 Myotis brandtii
ATGTTCAGAAATAAAGACAATTTCAAAGGCCAAAAAATAAAAAAATAAAATAAAAGAAATGAGAACTTTGTCAGTATAAAAAATTTTATTTCATGCCATTATTTCTTTTCAATCTGCTAGCTAAAAACATGTCCATATCAAGCTTTTCTTTCTTGATCCTTATTATAGTCTCCATAAAAATCATTAGAAATATACTGTCTCAGAAAGAGAAGCTGATTCCTCTCCTGTACAAATTGTTAGTTTTCTGATTGACTTTGAAAACCAAAACTTTACTCTCTTTGAGGGAAAATAATCTATTTTTCTAGAGAATTTCAATCTGCCAGTCACTCTGATAGACACACAGCTCCTACTGTGTTATTTTTTGCTTCAGCTACCATATGTTAAAACAAAATCATTTTTAAAGCTGAAGACAATTCAACATTCTCATTCGCTCCAAAAGTTCTTCAACCAGTGACTGCCAAGTTTGCCTGATATAAGACATTATCTTGACTCGTTTTCTTCCAAACAGTGTGTGATCTGCCCCAGACATGAGTTACATCCAAACATTGTCTTAGCAGAGAAGTTAGAGCTGCTGAATTTGGAACTCATACATGTTCCGTTTTAAATCTCACAGAAAGATACCTTCGGCTCCAAGACATGAAATGATTGAGAGGAAAAATACGTTCAGGAAGTTTTCACTCTTCATCATTTTTAGTCAATGATCCATTTGTATGTTGGCCAACAAGTATTGTTACAATGAATTACTATTCGCACAGGCAGAGGCTATGATCTTCACAGATATTTCCTCTTGGGGTCTAAAGAATTCAGTGCTTTCATCAAATGTATAGATTGAACTTAAACAGTTAGAGATGTTTTTCAGCA
>NW_005310570.1:0-861 GCF_000412655.1 Myotis brandtii
TAAATGTGACACTTAAACATTTGAAAACTAACTTGAGTGTGCAGACAGGGCGGAAGGACCAGCACGTTCAATTTCTCAACACTTTCTAGAAGGGAGGAGGAAAAAAACCTCAGCTCTTGTGTGAAAACTGAAAAAGCTACAAACTGAATGTGTAGATTCTGTGGCACCTGCAGCCAGGTTGGATTCTCCAGGCTGCAGAATGGGACAGAGTTCGTGTGTAGAATGTTTATTAGGGAGTGCCCTTCGGTCAGGCACCTGTGGAAGGGAAGGAGAGAACTGAGATTGGACAGGCTGGATGGGTTGCCTGCGAGGCTTCCAAAGGGAGCTCAGGGGCTGCAGACCTCACTCTCTGCACCTGGGAGGGCACTTGCAGGCAGCCCTCCCAGCAGCAGGGGCATCTTGAAGGTGGATCTGGGCAGCACATCTGTGTCCATCACGATGCTTTTCCTGGCCACTTACACTACGTGAGCCCTGAAGTCCTCACTGGCCGCTTCTCCCCTCATTTCTGCTGGCTGGCATGATCGGATTGGGGAGCAAGCTTTGGGGAGGTGAAGATCCCCCTATCACATGCTATGATAATCATATCAGGACAAGCACATGAATATGACTGAGTTACGAAGCTGAATACAACTTTTCTAAAATATGCATGGAATTCGGTCAACCATATCGAGGAAAGACAATTATCTCTTAAGTATAGAAAATACTTAAGAGAAAATACTACAAAATTAATACCAATGAAGAGGCCAAGTATGCAATAACAAATATGAACGAAAACGGCGTGCTAGGAGGTTAAAAATATTTTTTAATGTCTATAGATTCAATTTAATCTCCATTAAAATACCAATGGCATATTTCAAAGAC
>NW_005310571.1:0-861 GCF_000412655.1 Myotis brandtii
TATCCACTGAGCCAAACCAGCTAGGGCAGGTTATTTTTTAAATTGAGATATAATTGACCTATGACATTCTATTAATTTCAGATGTACAACATAATACTTCAGTATTTGTATGTATTGCTAAAATGTCACCACAATATATCTGGTTAACATCCGTCACCATTGGTTTTTAGTATTCTATGCCAATTCCTCACTCTTCATGTGGTCTCTTCTTTTTCCATGTTATTCTCCCACCCCTGCCTCTGCCACAGGATTTGCCCCAGGCTTGGGGATGCCCTCTGGCTGCTGAGGGTCCCTGGGACCGCGCTTATTTCACTACTCATCCGCCGTCACCTTCCCCAGCAAGAAGCGCCCGGTGTGTGACGGGCTCCAGCCTGGGATGTGCTGGGTCCTAGGTGCTACAACACCAACAAGTAGCCTCTAATAAACAGTCATGCTCTGCGAACCAGAAGGTGCCTTCATGTCTATTGCAAGCATCTGCAGGAAGCGTGCTGGGAACCGCAGCAGAACACAGGATCCCTGCTAGGTCTCCAGGGGAGAGGCATCATCTTCTGCACGCCGCCTGGAGCCAGGGCTTTTCTAAAAATGAAATGTCATGAAACATATGCCAGCTCCTGCTACTGTGGGCAGCCTGGGACAGTCTGGGGGATGTAAAAGTCTGGCAAGGGACAGGTTTGAGGAGCCGCTGGATCCCTATACCATTGCCAGCGACAGTGCGAATGAGGTTGGAAGAGACATAAAGCTCACTCTGGCTCCCTGAGAGCATCGGGGGTACCTACAGAGGCAGAGAGACATCTATACCAGGGCCTGGGGAAAGAAAAGGGGGAAGATGAGTATGGGACACAAGGCAAAGCTTCAGAGGGA
>NW_005310572.1:0-861 GCF_000412655.1 Myotis brandtii
AAAGATAACCTTGACATTTCATGAAGTCAGTTTCATTCATTAGGCAAATTGCCACATTTGAGAACAAGCAAATAAAGCCTTTTCCTTCGTCGGTGGCGTCTCTGAGTAGGGTAATCACACTGGATTGTGTCATGGAACGGCTTCAAAGACTTGTAATTGCGTGTCAGTGGGCGGCGGGATGCTGAGCGTTCCCCTGGGGCTCTCTGCAGCCCACCTTCAGCCTCGCACTCCCCGTGGACATACCATGATCCCGGACACACCGTGAGGATCATTTGGAAGCATTGTTCTTTCAAGCCTCTTAGGCCACATCCAATTTGGGGGACCTTGCTGCCCTCATCTTAAGCTGAAGTAATAATAACACACAACAAAGGTAATGAAATGTCGCCATTGTTTGTGAGAACCATGTGACAAAGAAACACTCTGTGTGTGGACCCCTTCCAGGAAACTCAAATTTGTATTATTAATCCTTGTTGTAAATTGCTACCATCTATGGAAATTGCCGTGGTGCAAAATGCAGAAATATATTTCTTTTGTTAAAAAGCTAATTGATTCATTTAGAGCTTTCTATTGTTAATCCACCAAATCACAGCTACTAAATATTGCATGTTATAGCCATAGATAAAGTCATTATTAACACCGCCATTACTGTGGGGGGTTTTCAGCCCACATTCACGTATGTTTTCCTTTTAATAATATGGCCCATGCTTTAAGAAATTTCCTTGCAACAGAATTTACAGTTTATCTTTAAAGGCAAAGCATTCCAGGAGAATAATATGACAAATCTTCTTCCACTGCATAAGAAATGAGTGTTTGTGCATATATAGGGTGTCCCAAAAATCTATACACACACTTTGAATAATT
>NW_005310573.1:0-861 GCF_000412655.1 Myotis brandtii
AGTATTTAGTTAAATAATAATTATTACATGTTTACAAAGTGAGAGACCTGTTGCCAAGGCACTGGTGATAGGGTGGTAACCTCCCAGAGCAGGGTCTTCCCAGAGCTTCTGCATGTCCACAAATGTAGGCAGTTCCTCAGCAAAACGTATGCTACATTACTGTGTAATAATGCCTATAATAATGTGCTTATACTCCTATAAAAGCAAAAACATCTTTGTAAAGTTATTATTTTGATTGTCACTGTTGTGAATTGTGTCTGTCTTTCCCATTAAACATTGCTAAGAAACACATTATTATTAATGTGATACTACTTATTTTGAAATCAATCATTGTATCACTCAGATTTCTAGTTGTAAAAACAAGGCCTGCTCAAAGGTTCAGTGAGGACAGCTGATGGAGTACTGACTATTTATAAAAGTATGAACAGGGTGAAGGGAGGCAACAAAAGATGGTACAGGACTCAGCAACTGATGAGCTGAGGTCACCATTACCACCATTTACCCTGAAGGGATAAAAAGATAAAAAGCCCTGAGAAAACTGTCTTTTAGGAGTGTAATTATAGCTGCAGCTACTGCTCGGACCACAGCAGAGGAAATTGGGGTTATACTCTGACCCCTCTCTCTTCTGACCCTCCAATCTCACGCCGTTGTCTCCTTTGGCCATTCCCAAGAGGAACTAGAGGCCAGGGGAACCTAAGTGATAGAGTCACAGAATCTGTCCCAGGCATAGAACTGACCAGAGAATGGCTGTGAATAGATTTGTGGAAGGAAGCATCGGGGGAAACACCTGCCCAAGACCCTACACAATGTGTACTGTTTTCAACCTTGTTTATTTGACCCAGCACATCTACTTCTTGGTCT
>NW_005310574.1:0-861 GCF_000412655.1 Myotis brandtii
CAAAATTCAGCTGGTAATCGGTGCATTTTTCCAGAACTGCTGTAAACCTCCCCCTGGGGATGGGCCCTGCCAGGGGTCAGTGTGAGTGGGAAGTAATATTCTCTGAAAAGGCTCATTAAAGGCACGATCACCAGGGCCGGGTGAGGCCAGACTGGAGCGAGGCTATGACAGGTGCACGTGGGCCAGGTCACCGGCCTCCCTCCAGGATGTTCTGAGGGCAGGACCATGGAGTGGGGGGCGGAGGGGGGGTGGAAACAGACGGGAAGAAGTCTGTCAAGGCCGACCATGGCCAGAGCGAAATAACCCACTCAACTACGAACAAGGGTGCCTCTCCCACTTCTGAATAATCCTAAACACTTTATAAGAATGCAGTCTCCACCTCAGGCCTCTGTCCATGTGGGCCCAAGGTGAGGCTAATTAGAGCAACTTTTGGAAAGACACTGGAATGAGTGGGTCGGCAACAACTCAGAGCCCGGGGCCCTCGAACACACACCAGCCCCCCACCCCACCCCGTGCAGAGCGCCTGGGGAGCGGAACACCTGAGCCCATTTAGACGAGGTCCAGGAACCTATCATCAAACTTGGACCTTAAGCCACACCCCTCCACCCTGGCACAGGCAGCCTCCTGCCCACCCTCCCATCCCAGATCTTCCAGATTGTTCTGGAAAAATCTTCTCCTCACGAGGTCCTCGGGCCCCAGGACACACCTACAAATAAGCGGGAATCTGTGTGGGCGCATGGCCAAGCCCCTCCTGGGGGGCCTACGTGACAACCGGCGAGACACACATTTCATCTCGTCATCTCTTTGCAGGTGGCAGGGCGGAAAGGCCCAGGACCGGGTCTGTCCTATCCTCCAGGCACC
>NW_005310575.1:0-861 GCF_000412655.1 Myotis brandtii
GGAACCTTGAATAACAATGAGCTTTTTCGGAAAGCATACTTTTTTCCCTTAGGGTATCCTCCATTCTGTGCTTCAGTCTCACATTCATGGAACCTTAGAATGATGGATATCAGTTATGACGTTTTGAGTTGCAGGTAACAGAGATGAGCTCTGACTCTGTGGTCATACTGCTGTTGCAAATACATTTAACCAACCCTGGATCTTTGCTTCACTTGTTCAAAATTCAGGTGAGTGTGAGCATCTGACAGGCTGAGCTTGACTGTGAGCCAGCATGCCTACCAGGGTGTGGGGAGAGGAAGGATGTAGCTTCCTCTTGGGAGCTATTGGGAACCCTCTAATATTATGCTCAAGGGATTCTTCAAAACCAGGAGGAGGCAGGTTGGATGGTAGGCTGCCATCAAATAAATAAATAAACAAATAAAAAGACAATAAAGACAAATGACTTCAATGGAAGATAAAAATAATCCCAGAGCCAGTCTCATGTATTTCCTCAGGACTGTTATTTCTTAATCTCAATTAGTAATCTTAACACAGTTCTCAATCTCTATAGTCCTCCCTTTTGTTCTCTTTCTTAAATACACACTTTTTAGGTTAGCAATGGCCTTAATACTGTCACCATTTTATACCAGACCATACAGTTGCTGCTAACGTGTAGAGTCAGAATTGGATTCAGAAGATTGATGTCCTCTTCAAGCTGCAGACCATCTGATTACTGGATCTCCTCTGGGCAATGAAGCTGCCTCTTTTTCTCCTCTCTCGACCGTCAAGCTTGCACCACAGTAATAATATTTAATAAGAGCCGCAGTAAAACTATGTCATTGCTTCTCTGATGGTCAGAGTGGAACGCAGCTGCAAATAAAA
>NW_005310576.1:0-861 GCF_000412655.1 Myotis brandtii
CGTACTACAGCATGGGTGAACCTTGAGGACAGTATGCTGCGTGAAATACTCAGCCACAAAAGGACAAATACTGTGTGATTCCACTTGTATGAAGTTCCTAGAACAGTCAGATTCACAGAGACAGAAGTGGAAGGGTGGGTGCCAGGGGCTGAGGGAGGCAGGGGCGGGGTTAGTGTTTAATGTGTGGAGTTTCGGTTTTGCAAGATGATGAGTTCTGGAGCTGGGCGGTAGGGATGGTTGTGCAACAATGTGAATGTACTTCACACCACTGAACTGTGGACCCGTAGAAATGGTTACGATGGTGAATTTTATGTTAAGTATTTTACAGTAATAAGAAAAGAACCTTTCTCTCAGCTAATGGCCTAAGAAGCTACTGAGTGCGCCTCCTGCAGCTAAAATTAGGCTGCACTTGAGAGGCGGCCTTCAGAGTTCTCACACCTGCACGGACCGCAGGGCCAGCCCGCCCCACCAATCATCCCCAACCCTCTTCCCAAAATAGGCGGGGAGGCTATTTTGGTACAGCCTGTCCTCTCATAAAATGAGATCTCAGAACATTTGTGCTGGAAGGAGGGAGCGGCTGGCTGGTCGTCAACACCCACCAGGTGCTAGCTGAGGCCAAGCAGAAGCGTCTGGACGCACAGAGCTGGTTTTTGTAATCCGATCCAGACCTCCCTCCCGGGCCAAAGGCTTCCCAGCCACTCCTGCTAGTCATCCTCAGAGGAGACTGAGGTGCGGAGAGGGGAGTCACCCGCCCCTGGCCACACACTTCGCAGGTGAAAAGCCAGGATGTGAACTGGTCTGGGAAGCTTCGAGTGCCTATTCTTTTTTTAAATTATTATTGTTTAAGGTATTACAAATAGT
>NW_005310577.1:0-861 GCF_000412655.1 Myotis brandtii
TACATGTGTACTGTGGACAAGTAATACACCTCATCAAGGCCTCAGTTTTCTTATCTGTAAAGTGGAGATAATGATACCTGGCCCTTTCTCTGTGGGCCAATAGAGTCTTGCTATTATAATAGCAATGGTTTCCATTTATCTCTATTGAAAAAGAATTCAGGAACTAGCATGACTGGCACATCAGCTCCAGTGAACTGTGAAAATGAGCCTGTTGGGGTCTCAGCTCAGCTTTGCTGATCCAGACTCGAGTGAGAAGCATTGTGGGAAGACAGTGCTCCATGCATTGTACAAGGCTTTATAATTTATGTACATCCACAGTTACCATCTCCTTTGTTCCTCACAAAATCCCCCATGAGATGGCCAGGGAAGGCATTGTTACCTCAAGTCAAAGATGAGGAACAAAGACCAAGGGGTGGAGTATCTCTGGTCTTCCTGGGACTCTCACCAGTTCAAACATATCACCTCCTGCGTGAGGGTAATGCATATGCCTGGGGTACAGCAGATGGAGTGGAAACGGGCACTCCGTCCTGCTGAGTTGTGTTGTTTCACACAGATGGGCAGTCATCCCCATGATGTACCCAGCATCCTTCCTGTTCGATGTGCCCAGCACAGCCTATGTGGCCTTGTCTTGTGCTAATCTGTTCATCGGCATCAACAGCAGTGCCATCACCTTCATCTTGGAATTATTTGAGAATAATCAGGTGAGCACGACTTTCTTGGCTTCCTTGTTTGATGACTGGGATACTAGAGGAGAGAATGTGACGGTCAAGCAGAGCCATGGCAGGCACTGTGTCTGGACAAGTCAGTGCATAAATGAATGTTGCTTCTTTTCCTTCTTTCCTTCCTTCCTTCCTTCCTTCC
>NW_005310578.1:0-861 GCF_000412655.1 Myotis brandtii
AAATTATTTTGTAATCACACGTCTCATATCTATAAAACTTGGTGGGAAGGTAGGGGTAAGGGTGGGAAGTTATTCAGGGTCAGAGATTCTCTCTAGCTCCTTGTCCTCTGGCTAGCTGTCTTATTTTTTAAATCTTTGAGTCATCCAGTTTAAGTGTCATATTTTAAAAAATTGGTCATGAGGACAGATACAAACCCATCATTTTTATGACTGTCTGCGGGTATAGAGTATTTTCAAATATCTAGGACAAGGGTGCATTCGTGTAACCTACTAAGGAAAGACCAAGCCTCACTAAGATTAGTGGGAACTAGCAAAAGCCTAGCACTGGGTTGAAGTTCCATTTATCAGCTGTGATTTTAGATGTTCACCTAACCACCAAACACATGTTTTCTATGTTTAAATTGAGAACATAATTAAAATATCTAACAGGATTATATGAAGTGCTATATGCAAAAGCCTTGATATCTGCTTAATTTCAATTGAGCATAAATTGTTATAATTTTTATTCCTCCAACAGCATATAGTCATGTAACTAACACTGAGCATGTACTGCATGCAGCCACTGTGTTGGTAGGCACTGGGCTATTGGCACTGAAATAGATCAAATGTAATATATGACTATGACAGGGAGAGAAGTCTTTGGAAAACCTGGGTACAGATCTCTACTTGCAGAATTGTGTAGAGTTCCAGCTTTTAAGTCAGCAAGGGACTAGAACATACCGGATTCAAAGAAGGCACCACTCTCTCCTCATCAGTTCTCAACTGGCAGACTTCTCTTGACTTTTCAAAAACTAACTGCTCTATATTTCTATTTATGAGGAACCAATTAGTGTTGGTGATGGGACTTTCCCTTTGCCCTCT